>NC_137977.1:28105172-28355172 GCF_963924665.1 Micromys minutus | reverse complement strand
GTACCAAGACAACAGGGCTAATATAATCAGCCTGGGGTTAGAAAAATTTCTCTTTGTCCCTCAAGATCTTCACCTCTCTACATTCATCACTTAGATGGGCCCCTCTCCCAAGATCCTAAGATATGTGCAAGTGGCTCTGGTGATTTGCTTTTAGCTGATGAAAACCCACTAGGTAATTGGGTTGTTAGAACTTGATCACTTTTCTTGCAAGGACTCTCTCTTCCAGCCTGTCTTTATGCAGCAACTTAACTGTAGGGAAATAGCTATAGAAAGGACCACATAGTGAATTGTGGCCTACAACCAGTAAAAACTATCCATATTCTCTCAGCCTTCATGGAAATAAATTCTGCCAGTAAGTAAAACAGCTTGGAAACATTTCCTTCATCTCTGATGAGTACCTGGCCCAAGTTCACATCTTGGTTGTAACCTTGCAGGCATCTATGTGGAACTTTCCATCAGGGTTTGTGTGATTTTCTTATGTGCAATACTGCTAATTGTTATCAAGAAATAGATAAGAAAAATGATGGTTTGTGGCTTCAAAGGGGGTTGGAATCCTCTGTCACCGAGAGAACCCAATAGAGGGTCAGATTTTGAAGAAGTAGGAAACGAGATGAGTTAGAATTTCACATACTGGGTTTAGGGTGGTTGGGGGTTCCCAGTGAAAGATGTCTCAGGGGATTAAAAACTTAAGTATTAGGGGACACAGTGAAAATGCAGACCTGACAGTCCTTAGGTCTTGGAGTAGGGTTCCGTAGAATCAAATTCTCAGGGGAAGGAGGTTACTAGCAGTGAGCTGAGATAAACACCTGTGTGTGGCAGGAAATTCACAGGCTCCAGAGGAGCATGTAAATGCAGTGGAAACACAGGGATGACTTCTGCTGACTCCTTGTATACCTGCTGAAGCTGACATGGGCTAGACAAGGAAAACAACTTTATACTCCTCCACTTGTTACACTGCTGTTGTGGGAATGTGTGGCCTTGAGTTGGTAGCTATCTTCACTTGAGAAGAATATTCCAAGAATGGTAAGAACCGGGGTGTTTTAATTGGCAGCACTCCTTAGAACTGGACATACAGACTCATCAATGGCCAAGGAAATCTGGGTCTCTATGACATGCCACCATAATAGCAGCTGGCACTATGGCTGTGGCTGAGTCTTCTTAGAGAGGTAGCAGTCTGTAAAAAGAGGGAGGCTTGGAGTCTTGGTGAACACTGAGGTCACTTTGTGACAAATGGGGAGAGATTAGTAAAGAGTGAAGCAAGTCCATCTTTAAGTTTTAATGGAAGATGAGCAACACTTTAAGGTTCTGAAGAAGAGTGGTAAGCCAAATAATCTACTTTTATCTGATTTGGTATCATACATATTTATATTTCAGAATTAAGATGAATGTCTGTCTCATAATATATGGAGTAGTACTCTTTCTAAATGACAAAGAGTCCCCTGTTTACCTTCACCTTCTTTTAGATATAAAACCATTCTTTCAGACCCGTTTCTGTAACTTCTGAGTTTATGCTGTTCTTTGTAGCATTCTGCAGAATTAATATTACTCGCTTATAAATTCATAAATCATCCTCATGTTGAACGGCTCTCTTCCCTTGAAAGGTTTGAAAGGTCTCCCAGGGTTCAGAAGGACTAAACTGCATTTTCCCAGATCTCTACCACCTTCAAGAGTGACCTCTACTGTTTGTTGAATGTTGTGGTGCTAACTGTATCCCCTACTCCAAATTCATGTTTTGAAATCTTAAACAACAATATCTCAGGAAGGGAACATATTTGGAGTTACGGTCTTTAATTAAAATGGATTATGTTTTATACCAGCGTGATACCTTCAAAATGGCAAATGTCTATATAAGAAGAGTGAGAACAAGACATAGATGAAAATATAAACTAGGCATGTAAAGGCATTTAAAAAAAGCATCAGCCTTCATGCCAATGTAAAGACTTCAGAAAATATCTAAAGTTTGATTCCTTAATCTTGGATTTTAACCCACAGAACTGTGACAAATGTTTTCCTATAAGACACTAGTCTTTCATAATTAAAAAATAGTTTTAAAGATTAATTTTTATTTTATGTATATAAGTGTTTACTTGCACGTACACATGTGTACCATTTTTGTGCCCGATGCTTTGGATGACAGAAGATGATGTCAGATATGGGATTAAAGTTACAGGGAGTTGTGAGTCCTAATGTAGTATAATGGGAATTGAACCCCAGTCCTCTGTAAGGGCAATGAGTGTTCCTAACTTCTGAGCCATCTCTCCAGTCCCTACTGTTATGTTTTCTCTAGCAAAATCCCATACTGGACCATTGATTAAAGTTAATCTTTCACACTGATCTCTCTTCAACTCCTTTTCCCACTGATTTCCACAGGCTAAATGACAATGTTCTCTTTACAGGATTTTATTCAATAGACTACATTGTATTTCATTTCTCCTTTCTTTTTGTGGGGGGTGTCTCAGTTTGGCTTGAAGGGTAGACAACACAATTTATGCAAACATATTTTATTGTTTTCAGAAATATTGTTTATTACTTCCCACCGGCTGCAGACAATGGTACAGCCTTCCTTACTAAGGTGCCCAGTTTTTAAGCTCTACCTTTTTGCCTGTGCCAAAATTCATATAACCCTCTCCAATATTTGCCACTGACTCCATTGATGAGTAAAGAAAAAAAACCTGTTCCAGCATCCATGGGGTCTATAAATTCCAGTGAGCTCCTTACTTTTTTTTTCTGATGCATAATGCGGTTCTAGAAAATTATGGTTTAATCAGTAATAATGACTCTCATATTTCTGCAGTGCTGCTTGTTAATTTTCCTGCCTAGTAGAGAAAAAAGACCTTTAGCAATGCAAACACAATGTAGGCTGAGAAACAGAGTTGTGCAGAGAGAAGGCATGGTAGACAACACAACACAACTTTCTTCAGTCTTCCATATATGTAGCACCAAAGGTCATGAAGCTAAAACAGTTACTGTGCCCTACCCGCGTGCACTAAGTCTAACATTCCAAGGAGAAACCATCAAATTAGGAAGTGGTTCGCTTGGCTTGCTAACGTTATAAAATCCCAAACACCTCACCTTTTGCTCTGTTTGTACCTACACCATTAAAAAGCCAATGTCTCTCATCCTGCCATCTGTTTCTACTCTGGTCATACATCACTGTCCTTCTGGTTCACCATGCTGTGGTCAGTGTTCTGTGTTCTCCTTGTTAACTCCAGTTCATTCCTGCCTTTGGGCTTATATGTTTACTCTTTGTTTTAGTTGTGATCATGTTCCCAGTGACTACTGTCTGATAATTCTGGATTTTAGGGCATATTTTATTGACACATTCCATGTAATACTTTTCCTTAGTTCCTCAAAGAAAGTCTCACAATCGGTCCCCTGCAGGCTCCCTAAATTTAAGTAATATTTATCTTCAGACCACTTGTCACAATGACCTGTATACTCATAACATATAACTTGTTACTTTCTTCTTAATATTTGAAAGGACAAAACCAAAGCTATTCTTTTAAAACTATGGAACATGTGGGCTGAGAGCCTGTTTCATATATATATGTAATTCTTCCTGCTTCTGTAATTTATCACTCATAGTCTGTCCTCTGATCCTCCACCCACCAAGAAGAAACAGCTAAAGGATAAAGTTGTCTCTCTTGGCCATTTCCTCTGATATAATCCTGGAAAACATAATTTAAAATATCCTTGCTAGTTTATATTCAGGCCATCCCACCCAAACTCTTATGAACTAACTTCTGGCCCTGTGAGCCAACTCCCCTGTGTCACTTATTGATACTTATTGATCTATATGTTTCCCATGTGGAGTATGTCCATGTAATATTGCCTTTTCAACGTTCTACAGAAAGGTCTCAACCCTGACCTAATTATCTCTTTTTTTCAATTTGACCGGCCCTGGCACACTTTAAATCTGTTTGCTCCCTTTTCTCTGAATTATTCACTGAATTCTATAAAGAATAATGGAAATGTGTACTCTACTAAAGCAAATAATAAAATTTAATATCTCAATGGAAGATCTATGAATTTATCAGTAATGCACATATGTGTGTTTATGTATATATATAACATCTATCCTCTAAACACTATTAAGTATTAATGATGCTTTAGTCACAAATACAAGTGATATACATATTTACTTCAAAATTACAGTGGATCAGAAACATAATAAAACACATCCAAAGACCAATGATGGGCAAAATGAAGATCTGAATTTTACAATCTTATTTCAAAAGTATACTGTATTTATTACTACCCCACTTATTCTGCATTGGTATATGTTATTAAATACTTATTAACTCTTGGTTCATGAATCCTGGTATTATAGTAATTTATTTTTTGTGTCCCTCATTAAGCTACACATACCAAATATGTAACAAATTATGATACCAAATTCAAGAACTACAATGCTTAAGTTGTGTAGACTGATGTGTTAACATAATTTTCCCATTTAATAAGAAATTTTAATATGCTCTCAAAGTTCGTATATAAATCTGAAAGTCTAAACAGTCCTTGTGGCCTCCAGGTTATCTTATAACTAATTACTGAAATGTTAAGTATTTTCATCAAAATCAAATATAATTTTATCATGATCCTGATAATATCATAGACACATCTGTTAACTATGCTAAACTCTGGAGGAACTATTACCTTAGCTTGTTACTGGTGGCTTATCTGGAACGAATAAGCGTTGTTCACATTTGTCAGAAATGACCACACAACAGTCTATGAGATTGTAATATATTTCAATGCAACTGTATTTTTTATTCACAGGTAAAAGTGTGTGCTTTTAGTAAGACAAAGTAATAAATGTGTTCATTTAAAGTTATGAAATAGGACATTTGAAGCTCCTGGACATAGAAAACACCTTCTCTTCATCTTAGATTCCAAGTTTTATACCAGCTGAATGAGGAATCCACAGAAGAAAACATCACCAGGGAAATTTAATGTGACAAAAGAAATGATTCCTAAGGATTTCAGTGGTATTTGAATTAACTTGACTGTGTGCCTCAAGTGTCTTAATTCAACTAATAATGTCTCAAATACTCTTAAAATTTACACCATTAGCGTGGGATTTATGAGGTATAACCTCCAAGCCATAGAGACAGAAAAAATGTTTGGGGAGAAGATGGTGAATTTTCATCTGTAAAATGGGTTTTATGCCTTTATATTCCAATTATTAAGGTGAACTAAGTAAATAAAGCACTAAAAGTTATTACCTTGCATCAGTATTTCACACTTAACTTCCTACTGTGAATCTTCTCCTGTAAACATGAGATATTTAATTTCAGAGCATCATAGTCTAAGGAACCACATAACCATGAACTTATGCCATGAAGCCCAATCAGAAGATGAAGTCTGGACATGTTCTATATGGAAACCAAAAACTTAGTTTCATGTTTTCTTCAAATTCCAAAGAAATGCATCATTAAACAGAATTTTGGCAATGTAATCTTGTTCCTCAGTGACATTCTTATTGTGCTCAGTGGTCCTAATTTGTTTGCTAGTGCAGATTTGTTGTGGGATGCTCATCTCTGGAAAAGACATGGCTGTGTTGACTTGAAATCAGAGCAGATGAGATCTTCATAATGTAGATTGTCTAGAAGTTATTTGTAGTTTAATGTTAATTCCACTTGCCTAAGAAGGGCTGCCTAGTCAAGTACTCAAGAGGAACTTCATCTGAACTTTCCTATTTTAATTAGTAGAATAAAGGAAAGCCAGTGACTGGTCGGGGCAAGTGAAGGAGGAGAGGTCTGAGGAAGTCAGAGGACAGGGGTGAAGGTCTTGGCAACATGGAGGTTCCCAAGGACCAGCTGGACCCAGGTAGGATTGATTGGTGTTAAATAGCTCTGAACATCAAGGATTTTATAGGTCTAGTATCTCACATAGAAGAGCAGTATGTATATTTGTCTATTTGATATAATCTTGTTGTGTAGAGGATTTGTGGATTGAGAGTTGAATATATAAACCAGTATGAAAAGCTACCAGGCTGCAGAGTTGTATTTGTTTGGGATTTTGGGATAGAGAAACAAACCTGGACAGAGGCAGAGAACACGCAGCAGAAAACCACCAGGGAAGGGAGTTGCTCAGACAAATTGGGCCATGGTGGCGGCTCAGACAGGGTGCCAGAGGTGTGCAGGGCTCCAAATCAGGGTCAGACTTGAGAAGTGAGACCTCAGGGCCGATAGAGAGATAAAGCATTTTTTTTTAATTTTTGAATATTTACTGCAACATCACAGGATATATTTCACTGATATTCCCACCTGAGAAGCTGATTACCTGTCCATCTCTAGAAGACACATAGTAGTTAATGTTTGCTTGACTGGTGTGACTTAATTGTTGATCATATTACTTGGCTCTAAATTGCCCAAGCAGCCTCTGGCCCATGATCTTGAAATATCCTAGACACAAGTGTTCAACCAGCTAACCTCAAGTAAAAGGATCATCATAATCTATGGTCTTTCATTGTTAATTGACCCATCTGGAGTAAGTATGCATTCTTCATGTTTCTCCATGAAAAACCATACAGCATTTTAACAGGTTCTAATGTGTTTCTTTAAAGGAATTTCTTTAATTTCAATAAATTCTCATCTAATGCACATAATGCAAATATGTTGTATTACATATACACATATGTAGACACATATATGCCTCTCTATATATGTATACATGTATATATATATATATATATATATATATATATATATATATATATATATAATGACAAGACATATGTTACATTGTTATTTTGTCTATTTGACATACAATGTTTATTTTTCCTAAACCACTAGTATATCTATTAAATAATAAGGAATTTATTTTTCTTTTCTGGCTGGAGTTAATCCATTTATTTTAGATACTCTCATTAGAAACTGCCTTTTATAACATAACTATTCTTTCTGAATATGGAGAAAGGGTAATACAAAACACATACGGCCATCAAAGAGCAAAGAAATACAAAACTGCCTGTATACAGAGTATTTACTTCATCCTGGCAATTATACTTGGGTGTTTGCAGGTATTATTTCACTTAATCCTCCAAATAGGTGTAGGGAAAAATATTTTAATTTAAAAATAAAATAAAATAAAAACACAGAGAGCTTAGGTAGCTTTGCTGAAAATTGCACAGATGGCTTGGGGCAGATCTGGCAGTTGGGCCCAGGCCATCTATATCCCATATGGAGCACATCACCTGAAGTTCTTGTTATTGATGCAGACTTTTGCTAAAATAGGACCAGAAAAATCTCCATTTTTAGAAAGAACAATTGGTAGTGCTTCTCACATTTTGACATGTAGAAGAATCAACTGGAGAGCTAATTTAAACACAAGTTTCTGTACACCACCCCAGAGATGCTGATTCAGGCAGTCTGGTCTGGGACCCAAGATTGTGCATAGATAACAAGCTCCCAGGTGATCCTAATATTTGTGGCTAGATTTGGAATAAAAGACTTCTGAATCTTTCTGATTTGAGTGGTGAGGGTCATTCTTAGAACAGAGTACCTAGTCTTATCATTGTGTGATATGCATAATTAATTGGTAATCCTGAGAATAGTTTATCTAGGTAAGTTGCTACAGGGACTGGTCAAAGATCAGGAAAGTTGTAAGGAGTAATTGGGAATCATCAGAGGTCAATCATAGAATTCTTCAAGGTGAGAGAGTCAACAAAGATCAGCTGAAAGCTTAAGGTAGAGGGATGGGCTTCTAACCCAAGGGTTAGTGGAATTAACCAGAGAATCAAATGCCTGAGGAGGATTGGCTTCAGGGTCTCCATGAATACCAACATAAGCCAACGCTTAAGGCCTTTTCCCAAGGTGGTGAAGAATGTGTACAGAGGCCACACTAATCCTCTTATATACAGTAAATAACCTCTGGATTATCTCTAAGACCCCATACAATGTAAATACTGTGCAAATAGGTGCTACACTCTTTGTTCAGAGAGTAATGCACAAAAAAATGTCAGTACATGTTTAATGTACTAAACATTAATTTGATTTCCAGTTTTTCCAACTAGGTGTTGGCCTAACACAAACACAGAAACCATAGGTATTAAGGACCAGGTGCTCCATAGACTCCATATTGCAAGCTGTGCTGAATCAGTTGGTCATGACAAACTGGGCATTTCAAATATACAATGCCTGTAAAAAAACATGCTTAGACACACAAGCAGTACCAAGACCCAAGTCTTTCGAGAAACATGTTCAAGGTTGAATCATCTACAGAAGATTTAGAAGAGTGTTGATGAGCAATGCCTATGATAGCAGTAAACTAAGGAAGTCTCACCTGATGTCCATGCTTTATCAACTGAAAGGAGATGATGAAGCCCAATAACCTGTATTATAGGATGATTAGAACTTCCATAATATGGTTGTAGTTGGAAATTATCACACAGGCAAAAGAAGCACACCCCTGAGATTTGTAAGTCATGAACCAGG
The DNA here is from genome assembly GCF_963924665.1 of Micromys minutus. Taxonomy (NCBI): domain Eukaryota; kingdom Metazoa; phylum Chordata; class Mammalia; order Rodentia; family Muridae; genus Micromys; species Micromys minutus. The sequence goes on along the minus strand of NC_137977.1, from coordinate 28,346,737 downwards.
CAACTGCAGATTTACCAGGCCTAGTGGAATGTTCAATCATAACTAGAGACCTTAATCTGCTTGAAAAGTCTGCTCGGTCAGTGTGTTTAGTAATTCAACATTCTTTTCTTTTCCAATATTTTTATTGAAAATTATCTGTGTTTATATTTCAAATGGTATTCTTTTCCCACAATCCCATCCCCATCCCCCTCCCATTGCCTCCATGAAGGTTCTCCCTCTCCCACATCAGCAACTTGGCATTCTCTTACACTAGGAAAAGGAGCCTTCACTGGACCAAAGGCCTCTCCTCCCATTGATGTCAGAAAATGCCATTCTCTGCTGCATATGCACCTGGGACCATGGGTCTCTCCATGTGAACTCAGTGGTTGGTGTTTTATTCCCTGGGAGCTGTGGTGGGTTTGGTTAGTTGATGATTTTGTTCTTCCCATGGGGTTGCAGACTCTTTCAGCTCCTTCAGTCCTTTCTTTAGCTCCTTCACTGGGGCCTTTATGTTCAGTCTGATGGTTAGCTGATAGCATCTTTATCTGTATCAGTGTGGCTCTGGCAGAGCCTCTAAGGAGGCATCTATATCAGGCTTTGCCAGTAAGCACTACTTGTCACCAGCCATAGTGCTTGGGTTTGTTGGGCACATATGGGGTGTATCCCTAGGTGAGGCAGTCTTGCTCCTCTATTTTTCCCTTTATTTCTTCCCACAAATGTTTTGGTCTTTCTTCTAAGAAAGACTGATGTATCCACTTTTTGGCCTTCCTTCACTGGTTATTATAAATAATGCTGCTATGAACACGGCCGGGCATGTGTTAGGTAGTACTATGTCCCATTTTCTGATTTTCAGAGTGGTTGTACCAGTTTTAAATCCCACCAAAAGTGGAGGAGTGTTCCTTTCTTGACATCCTTGCCAGAATCTGATGACACCTGAGTTTTTGAACTTAGCCATTCTAACTGCTGTAAAAGAATCTCAGGGTTGTTTTGATTCTCTATGGTCTAACTTCCTGAGTTCTTTGTATATATTGAATACTTAGCCCTCTATCAGATGTAAGATTGGTAAAGATCTTTTCCCAGTCCACTGGTTGTCATTTTGTCCTTTTGACAGTGTCTTTTGCCTTACAAAAGCTTTGAAATTTCATGAGGTCTCTCTTGTTGATAATTGATCTTAAAGCATGAGCCATTGGTGTTTTGTTCAAGAAAATCCCCCCCGTTCCTACAAGTGTAAGCTCTTCTCCATTTTCTGTTCTAATAGTCCCAGTGTACCTGATTTTATTTGGAGGTCTTTCATCCACTTGGATTTTATCTTTGTACAAGGAGATAAGAAAGGATGTTTTCTTTTTTTATTTTTTATTTATTTTTTTTAGAAAGGCTTTATTCAATCTTCTGCATGCTGACTGCCAGTTGAGTCAACACCATTTGCTGAAGAGGCTGTTCTTTTACCATTGAATGTTTTTAGCATCTTCTGTCCTTTTTCCATAGAATGTTTTTAGCACATTTGTCAAAGATCAAATGACCATAGGTGTGTGGGTTCATTTCTGGGTCTTTCATTCTATTCAACTGAACTACCTGCATGTCTCTGTACCAATACTATGCAGTTTTTATCACAATTGTTCTGTAATAAAGCTTGAGGTGAGGGATGGTGATTCTCCCAGGATATTTTCTTTTTATTGCTTAGAATAGTTTTTGCTATCTTGGGTTTTTATTATTTCAAATGAATCTTCTATTTCCTTCTTCAGAGATTTGAAGCTCTTGCCATACAGATTCTTTACTTGATTGGTTAGGGTCAAACTAAGGTATTTTGTGTTCTTTGTGACTATTGTGAAGGGTGTCGATTCTCAAATTTCTTTCTCAGCCTGTTTATCCTTGAGGTAGAGGAAGTCTACTGACTTGTTTGAGTTAATTTTATATATAGCTGCTTCGCTAAAGTTGTTTATCAGTTACAACATTCTCTGGTGAACTTTTTGGGGTCTTTAAGTATATTATCATATAATCTGCAAATAGTGATATTTTGACTTCTTCTTTAAAATTTGTCTCCCTTTGACCTCTTTTTGCTGTCTGATTGCTCTGGCTAGTACTTGCAGTACTGTATTGAATAAGTAAGAAGAGAGTGGGCAGCCAAGTCTAGATCCTAATTTTAGTGTGATTGCTTCAAGTTTCTCACCATTTAGTCTGATGTTGGCTACTCATTTTCTATATATTTCTTTTATTATGTTTAGGTATGGGTCTTGAATTCCTGACCTTTCCAACACTTTTAACATGAAGGGGTATAGAGTTTTGTCAAGTGCTTTCTTGGCATTTAGAGAGATGATCTTTTTTTTTTTTTTTGAGTTTATTAGTAGATGACATTGATGGATTTGTGTATATTGAACTATCATTGCATCACTGGAATGAAGCCTACTTATCATGGTGAATGATTGTTTTGATGTGTTCTTAGATTCATTTTGCAAGAATTTTATTGAGTATTTTTGCATCAGTGTTCATGAGGAAAATTAGTCTAAAGTTCTCTTTCTTTGTAGGGTTTTTGTGTGGTTTAGGAATGAGCATAATTGTGAACTCAGAGAATGAGGGGTAGTATTCCCTCTGTTTCTATTTTGTAGAACAGTTTGTAGAGTATTCGCATTTGGTCTTCTATGTAGGTCTGATGGAATTCTGCACTAAACCCATCAGGTCTTGGTCTTTTTTTGGTTGGGAGGCTTTTAATGACTTCTTTTAATTCTTTGGGGGCTATGGGGTTGTTTAAGTGGTTTATTTGATCCTGATTTAACTTTGGTACCTGTTATTTGTCTAGAAATTTGTTTATTTCCTCCAGATTTTCCAGTTTTGTTTAGTATAGTCTCTTGTAGTAGGAACTGATGATTTCTTGAATTTCCTCAGTTTTTGTTGTTATGTCTCCATGTTCCTTTCTGATTTTGTTAATTTGGATACTCTCTCTGTCCTGTGTAGTTAGTCTGGCTAAGCATTTATTGATCTCATTGATTTTGTCAATGAACCAGCTCTTGGTTTTCTATTAACTGACTTAAGCTCTGAGTTTGATTATTTTCTGCCATCTACTTCTCTTGGCTGTATATGCTTCTTTTTGTTCTAGAGATTTCAGGTGTGCTGTCAAGCTCTCTCCATTTTCTTTTTAGTGGCGCTCAGAGCTATTAGTTTTCTTTTTAGTACTGCTTTCATTGCATCCCATAAGTTTGGGTATGTTGTGTGTTTATTTTTGTTAAATTCTAAAACGTCTTTGATTCCTTTATTTCTTCCTTGACTAAGCTATCATAGCGTAGAGCATTGTTTAATTTCCATTTGTATTTGGCCTTTTTGTTGTTGTTGTTTGTTATTGAAGACTAGGTTTTCCAAATTTAGGGTTTTCTTCTTTTGTGATTTCTTAGTTATTTATATTTATTTTTTCAATTTCTTTACCTATTTGCTTGTGGTTTCCTTTAGCTAAGTGATTTTTTTTGGGGGGGGGGGGTTTGTTGTGTTTCTTCTTTAAGGGCTTTAACTTGTTTACATGTGTTCTCCTGGCTTTCCTGTACTTCTTTAAGTGTTTTATTTATGTGCTTCTCAATGATCTCCATCATCAACATGAAGTATGACTTTAAGTATAAATCTTGCTTTTCTGGTGATTTAGAAAAATCTACTATTTGCCGTGTTGGCAGAACTGTGTTCTTATGTGGCCAGGTTGCCTTGGTTTCCGTTTAGTAGATTCTTGTGCTCGCCATCTTGCATCTTGTCATTGGTGATGCTAGGTGATCTTGTTTTCTCTTACTGGAGCTTGTCTTTCCTGTGGGTCTGCATGCCAGTAGTCTCCAGAGGGAGATTGTTCCAGGGTATTTCGCTTCCTGTGTAGGAGGTGAGTCCCACGGCAGTGCCCAGTCCTGATACAACTGTGCTAACTCTGACTTTTGTTTTCAGGCAGCACCTCCACCTGTGCCCTGGGTGTTCTGGGCGGTCTCTCCCAAGATAGACAGTGGGGAGGGAATGTGGACTGGACTGGCCCCTGTGCTAAGGAGTAAATGCCTTCCTGCTGCTCTTTAGAATACCCAGCAACCTACATGCAGGCCACTAGTCCTGATCGGTTTTCAGCTCTCTATGGGCAGGCTGTGAGTTCAGATGGCAGTGGGCTCTAGCTCTGGGTACAAATGAAGGCCTGCGGGCTCCTTAGGGAGAGCATATCTGTGTCTCCCCTGGGTGCTCAGTTCTCTGAGGGCAGGCTGCGAGTCCTGATGGCAGTGTGCTTAAACTGCCTGTGGCTCTGGGCTGAGATGGAGGCCAGACCATGTAATTGTACTTTCTACGAAGGCAAAATATTGAACTTGCTGACTTGAGAAAATCAGAAAAAGCATTCACCATTCTAAAGAATGCTTTTGTCCATATGCTCCCAGAATGCAATATGTTTTCTATAGCTTTCCACAGCATATCTGACAGAAGTCTACCCATAAATCTTCAAACCTGGTGACTACATAAAGGATATTTTTATTATTCCTCTATAATCCTTTTTTTTTTTTTTTTGCATAGCTAAACATTCTCTGGGGGAAAGTTACCTGTCAGACCTGGCTGACCATGCCTTCTCTTCTATAATACCCAGTATTTCATAGTGATCACATATCAAAACAGACATTTAAATAACCTTTTGTGTGTATGCTTATAGAATATCATGTATTTATTGAATGATCTGAGAAATTTTACTACATAGTTGTGCGACAAGACAGTATTCTACTTTTCTGTCTCTCACTACTCCTGTCACACAAGTGACCAGTGTCAGTTTTTTGGAGGGTGTGTAATTTTACCATGGTTGGCTTTATCAGGATTAAACTCTACACAATATTGTATGTACAGCTTGGTCAGTGTTTTATGAAAAAACATACTATTGTTTTTACCTGATTGGTTTATAACCACACAATGTTTGTAACCCATCTCACATGTTCAAAGCTTCTGTTCTGTTTATCACCTGCTGTTTGCTATTTCTCCTGTGTATGTTTCTAAGTACCTCTCCCAACTCCATCTCTGAGTTCATGGCTGTGGCCATGTTCTTTTTCATAGATGTTCTCCAACTTGTAGCTCTCATATCAAGGATTTCTGTACTTAGAAGATAAAGAGACTGAATCTTAACCACCATTGGTGCATAATAAACTCTCTATACACATTTTAATGTACTGAAAGCTGTAAAATTTTATTCAAGTCAGATATGTTATACAGAGTTCCTCCACGTAATGGCATACTTGCTTCAAGCCTGAATATTGGCCCACACAGTCTGTGTGCATTTGAGAATGTGTTTTAACTTTGATTACTATAATATAAAACTGTAGTAGTTTCCTTTTGGAAAGAGTGCAAACCAATACAAAATTATTGCTTCTTTCAAATTGTTCCATATAGAGTTGACACATGTGAGGAAAATTTTATTCTATAAAAAAAAGAAAATTCAGGTTATGGCTTTGCAGTTAAATACACACAGCAAGATTTCATGTGCATTGAATTTGACCATGCATAGGAAGGGGAGGAAAAAAATTGGAAATAGTGGTGAGAAAATGTGACAGCCCCAGCCTCAAATCCCATGTTATTCATTGAAGCAAATGTCCAACGTTTTCAAATTATACATTTTTTTGAACGAATTGTAGTATCCCTTAAGGCACTGCAAATGGGAGTAAGCCTAATAGTGGAGAACAGACCTAAGAACCAGCCTGCTCTGCTGACTGAAATACAGTGTTTGTCTTTTAAAATAACACTAAAGAAACATGAACCTTTAAACCTACAGATTTGCAGCTTAGCACTGTAATTTATTTCTCTTGGCAACAGTAACAATGATTCTAGATTTATGTAGAGGAGAAAAAATAATTACTTTATTTGAAATGGTCAAAATGCCGAGAGAGAAAAATATATGATTTTGATTTCTCACTACTAAAAGAAAATAAACTATGGGAACATAACATTCCATGTTCCCTTCCCTTGAGAGTTCTAAATGGTAATCATAGAGCAGCATGTTAGATATTCAATTATTTGCAATTGAGTGGAAGACTGATATTTCTCAAATTCAACCCAATTAAACGTCTTAAGAATTCATAGTATAAAGGGGTGGAGGATGTCATGTTTTAGAATTTCCAGCATGGGACAAAGGCACCACATGTGTATTGGCTAAGAGGAAGGAAGGTCTCTTTCAGAGTAAGATACATTCATGTTCCTCAGCTTCATCTTTCCTGGGTTTGATGCATGAACAGAAACAAGAGAATTTTAGCTTATTTGTTCTTTAGCAAATCACTAATCAGTGACTTTGTAATTTGTTTTAAAAAATGAGGCTCATTTACAATGCAGTGATGTTTATTAATATTCAGGAGGTCTGGTGACAATATCAGGAGGGGGAATGACTCCTTATTCTGAGTAAATACCTGCATAGTGTTGTTTTTTGTCTGTTTGTTTGTGTTTTGTTTTTAAAGCTTGTAACTGAAACACACATTGGCATGGGATAACAAAAAGCTACCATCAGGAGACTCACTGTGTCCCTTTGACATGTTCTTCTTAGAGGTAGGACTTGTAGTCTAACAGTTGCTGCTCTGGGTTACTTTCTCTGGAGTTGTAATGAATAAAGAATTTTTGAGAACAGATAAACTTTTGTAAAAGGTACTGATTCTTGGCTTCTTCTCCCATAGTAATGTATGGTTGTTTTCTGTTCTGTCCAAATACTGAACATTTCTATCAATATGATACTAATCTGGACCACAGAGAGGGCTCTGTGGTAAGACAGGTGATATGAGTTCTACTCTCAGAACTTACAGTGCAAGGAGAAAGAACCAACTCCTCAAGGTTATGCACTGAGTGCACATGCATGCACACAGACACACACACAAGGACACACATGTGTGTATCACATACATATGCATACAGTAATAATAATAATAATAATAATAATAATAATAATAATAATAATAATAATAAAATAATTTAAAACAAGAAAACATCTACTCATACTACAATATATAAGAAATACATTTAAGCAATGAAGGTAACCTGACCATAGTGAGCCTTTGGTTATCCTAATGTAGAATTCTTCCAGCGCATTCCCACATGTGTGAGGAGAGAAGGGACAGAAACAGAGATGTTCCTATGTTTGATTGGCAACATGTCCTAAGTACTTCTCTATTGCTTGAAAACCATTTTAAAGTATCACGATCAATTGTCACTGCCACTTTATCTTTTGTTACCAAGCTGTCTGTCTATTGTTGCAAACACTTAGGTATTTTACAATCAACTATGTTATTACAATCAACTTAGCTATTTCATACATCAACTGTGTCTTATTTTGCCAAATTTCCCAGATTGAAACTACCTGTGAATGTCAAAGTTCCCCCAGACTCCATTGTAGGCTCTTGATCTTCTCTTTCATTGGTGCCCACTTCTAAACAGGAGCCTATGCAGAGTTCCCTCTCCTGCTTTTGAGTTTTGAATTCCTCTGCCATTTGTGAATCTTCAACTGTGCTTCACTGAGAAACAAACTGAGAAAAGTGCTCTGTATTTCATATGACATGTCAGAAGCTTGGTGTTAGTTTTAAACCCTTCTCCATTGTTGAACTTGCTGTAACTTACAGCAGACTTGTTCGTATTGCTTACTATTCAGTTGTACAACAGCATATGGCCAGCCAGGCTATAGAGCCTTGTGCACTTCTATTTGTTCAGAAGTGATAGTAATTATGATACATATCCTTCATGCTTATTAAATACACTCTTTTAAAATTAATGAATTAACTTAATTGGTTAATTTATTTATTTACATTTCAAATGTTATCTCCCTTCCTGGTTTCCCCCCCTGCAAACCCCTCTCCCATAGCCACTTACACATGCTTCTAGGACGGTGTTCCCCAAAGCACCTACCCACTCCTGGCTCATTGCCCTAGCATTCCCCTCCATCAGTGCATTGAGCCACTACAGGAGCAAGAGCCTTCTCTCCTATTGATGTCAGGGAAGGCCAACCTCAGCTACATACACAGCTGGAGCCATGGGTCCCTCCATGTGTACTCTTTGGTTAGTGGTTTAGTCCCCGGAAGCTCAGGGGGATCTGGTTGGTTCATATTATTGTTCTTCCCATGGAGGTACATACTCCTTTAGCTCCTTAAGTCCTTTCTTTTACTCCTTCTTTTGGGGTCACTGTGCTCAGTCTGTGGGTTGGCTGTGAGCATCCACATCTGTACTAGTTAGGCTCTGGCCGAGACTCTCAGGAAACCCCTATATCAGGCTCCTGTCAGCAAGCACTTCATGGCATCAGAAATAGTGTCTGTGTTTGGTGTCTGCATATGGGATGGATTCTCAGGTAGGGCAGTCTCTGGATGGCCTTTCCTCCAGTCTCTGCTCTACTCTTTGATGTTGTATTTCTTTTAGATAGAAACAATTATGGGTTAAAATTTTCAAGATAGGGTGGCCCCATCCCTAAACTTGTGGTTGTGCCTAACCTCTGGATATAGTCTTTACAGGTTCTCTCTCTCCTTTGTTGGTTAATTCAGCTAATGTCATCCCCGTTGAGTTCTGGGAGCCTCTTGCTTTCTGGCACCTGGGACTTTCCAGTAGCTACCACTAGTCTCCCATCCCCCATTGCTACACAAGCCTGTTCATTTCCTGACCCTCTGTGCAGCTCCATGTCTTTTCCCATACAAGATCCTGCCTTCTTTCCCCCTCCTGCTCCTCTCTTCTTCCCATGTCACTCCCACCAGCTACCTTCTGTGATTATTTTCTTCCCCTTCTGAGTAGGACTGAAGCACCCACACTTTGGTCTTCTTTGTCCTTGAACTTCATATAATCTGTGAATTGTATCATTGGTATTTCAAGCTTTTTACCTAATATCCACTTGTCAGTGAGTACATACTAAGTGTGTGCTTTTTTTGACAGGGTTACCTCACTCAGGATGATATTTTCTAGTTCTATCCACTTGCCTGTGAATTGGATGAAGTCATTGTTTTTAATAGCTGAGTAGTATTCCTTTGTGTACATTTACACATTTTCTGTATCCCTTTCTCTCTTGAGGAGAACCTGGGTTGTTTCCAGCTTCTGGCTGTTATAAATAAGGCTGCTATGAACATAATGAAGCATGTGTTCTTATTATATGTTGGAACATCTTTTGGGTATATGCCTAGGAGTGGTATAGCTGGGTCCTCAGGTAGTACTGTAGTATTTCCAATTTTTATTTCTAATCCATATCCAGTGGTTAGGCATGGCCTGCAGTTGAGGTATGGGGCCACCCACACATCTCAAAAATATTAACCCAGAATTGTCCTACCTTAAGAAAATACAGGGACAAATAGGAAAGGAGAACAGAGACTAAAGTAAAGGCCATCCAGAGACTGCCCCACTTGAGGATCTATCCCATATACAATCACCAAACACAGATACTATTTCTGATGTCAAGAAATGCTTGCTGACAAGAGCCTGATATAGCTGTTCCTTGAGAAGCTATGCCTTAGCCTGACGAATATAGATGTGGATGCTCACAGCCAACCACCAGACTGAGGACAGGGACCTCAAATGAAGGAGTTAGAGGAATAACTAAGTAGTTGAAGGGGTTTGCAGCCCCTTAAGAAGAACAATATCAACCAACCAGACACCCATGAGCGCCTAAGAATTAAACCACCAACCTAAGAGTACACATTGAGGAACCCATGGCTCCAGCTGCTTATGTAGCAGAGGGTGGCCTTATCTTCCATCAATGGGATGGGAGCCCCTTGGTTTTGTGGAGGCTTGATACCCCAGTGTAGAGGGATGCTAAGGCAGTGAGGCAGGAATGGGTAGGTAGGTAGAAGCAGTGAGAAGGGGCTATGGGATAGGAAGTTTGCAGGGGAAAAATCAGGAAAGAAGATAACATTTAAAATGTAAAGAAATAAAATAACCAATAAAAAGGAACCATAATAATAATAAGTTTAATACTCATATATCACTTGTATGCTAATTTAGATATTAGTAGTAAATGGTATAACAATAGATTTTGTGTATTTTTATATTAAAGGTATGTGTCTCTTAATGGTTTTTAATTATCTATGTTATGTTCATAGTTCAGAGAGATATGTCATCTTTTGTCATCATAGGAAGTGAAGTTTGATGTGAGAAAGCAATGATAGAAGGAAGGGCTTGACAGCTACATGGGAGATTTTGCTTATTTTGTTTTGCTTGTTTGGTTTGATAGTCAATAGGAGGTTACTAGGAGGTTGGGGCCAAAGTCATTACAATATAGATGAATGGGGGAATGTGGAATGGAGTGTACGATGGCTCAGAAACAAGCACTAAAGCCATGGCACTCCATGTCAGATCTTTCAGCCTTGCCTCCAACTCTACGTGTTATGAGAAAGAACCAGCTTTATGCATATGGAAATGGTAATGGCTGCTTCGGGTGCCACTTTTGAACATTTGCTCTGTCTGGAATCATATTGTTTTCTAATGTATCCATAAGCCAGAGAAATTAAAGGTGTGTACTAAGGGCTGAGCCACACCACAAGTAGAAACTTTTTGTTTTCAGTAAATAGCATAATCTTGGGCTAACAGTGTGATCAAATAACCTGAAGCAGTATAACATTCAAGAACTGTCTAAATTTATAAATTTTAGTTCTTTTAAATGAAGTTGCCTTTTCTCTTTCTTCTTTTCCTTCCCAGTGCAGTCATCTGCAATCTTTTGGGGCTTCTGAGAAGTATCTTAACCAGAATCTCTGATCTCGTATTATTATTTTCTTACTGTTCAGTTAACGGAGAGTACTTTAAGGGATAAGATTGTAAGTGCTTTGGAATCCAGAGGCTCAGAAAGAGTAAGAGAATTTACCATAAAAGCCACACAGTCAACCCAGTGTATTACTTCTTTATATTAATTTTCCCCCACCTTTGTATCTTGTGTGTGTATGTCTGAATTTGTCTCTCATAGAATCAAAACAATTATTTCTAATTAAGGCTTACTTTTTGCTGATATATGTGCTTTTTTTTTTACATTTTTTGAGTATTTCTATCAGTATTTTCTGTTGGGCACCACTATAATATAAACTGTAGTTTCCTTTCTGCCATTGAATCTTAGTCTATGGAAATAAATCTCACTGAAAGCTCATTATTTTTTAATTACAAGATATATTATTATCTTGCTTTAAAAGTCTGGAGAATATAGAAGGAACATTTTGGTTTAGGAAAAAGTATCTTCTTAACTTCTTTCTATTGTAATGACATCATGTTTTATCAACATCATTAGTTTAAATAAAAATGAAAAAAGTAAGAAAATGTACTTGGATAAAAGGAGGAACTTCAACTATTTTAGGAAGGAGACAGAAACGGGAAATCAATCATAGTTAAAAAATAAAAATTACCTTTATTTGTGGGAAATTCTAAAGAAAACCCATAACCTATAGCACTTTGTTCCAGGTAGAGCTTAGAAGTAGGCAAAATCTGCTTTAGAGGTAGATTAAAATTAAGGTAAAGAATCTTTGATATTATTTGGGTTTAGTATGTTACTGCAGTCCCTTAAACCTATGGTTGAATATCATAGTTTCCAATTTTTGATACTATATACAATAAGTGAGATCTCCTCTGTTATTTAGAAACTTAATTTGCTATTTGTCCTATCAGTCTAGGGAACCCTAACTACCTCCTGTTCACGTCACAGATGACAATGAAGTAGCTACAACCTGTAAGGAACCATGCTAAATGCTGGGAACATGGTAGAACATAGAATAGAGGTGGTTTTGTCATCAAAAGCTCTCAATCTTCAAAAAAACAAAAACAGAGAAAGCAAGCAAGTGGTTGAATGAAATTTTCCCACATATACTGGAGTAAAGAGTATTGAAGATGCCTCATTTCAGAGAAAGCTAACAACTCTGACCAGCATGATTCCATGTGTAGCCTGTGTTTTGAAATCCAAGAACAAAGAAGGCTTTGGGAAAAACCACCACTATCATTAATAGTAACAGCAACTAGTGTCTGTTGAATACTAATTACTGGCAAGATGTTAAAATTACTTCATAAAACTCATATGTTGCTAAGTGGAAAAATTAAATTGCAAAACACACATTTCAGATAGTTTCAAGTGTTTTTGTTTCTGCAAAGGGCAGTTGAGAGAGTTGAAGATGAGAGAGTCCCACAGTGGATGTCTGGAGTTAAGTGTGAGAAGGGATTCAACATTGGGACATAGGGGATGTTTCAGGGTGGTGAATGATTCTGTGTGATGCTGTGCTGGGGGATATTTATCCAAGCACATGGACAATAAGCATGCATAGTGTCAAGCCTATTGTAACCATGAACTTTAGTTGAAAACAGTGTGTCATTATTGGCTTGTAGATTTTAGCAACTGTATTATACTGATTTAAGAGGTTAGGAATAGTCAAAGTTGACTTGGGGCATATAAGAAGGCCAAATGAATCTCTTTGAATTTCAACAATTTCCCTATAAACTTAAAATTAGAAATTAAACTTAAAATCTAAGAAATTCTATTAAGAAAAATAAAAACTGTGAAAACTCACCATATTCAGAAGAATTTTTCAAAGTAGAAACTAAAAACTCATAATTTCTTAACAGTAAATTACCAAATTAGAATTTGAACCCAAGTCTGTTTCATTAATTCTGTGTGTTTAAACTCAGGGTGATGAGAAATGGCTTTGTCTATATACCTCCTAATACCGTACCCCTGCTAACTTCCCTTCTTATTTGTTAATGATCTCATTATTCCTCTGGGCATCTGGGATTAGAATCTTAGAAGTTCATTTGTCTCTTTCCTTTCTCATTCCCTACTACACCTGAACAGTTCATTGCAGCCCACAGATCCCCCTTCCAGAGTTTCTTGGCCCTGTCATTTTTTCTCTATTATTACTATTTTCTGACACTGTTATTACTTTCGTCTACATGGTGTTTAATTCTATATTTCAATTGCCTTTGGATATATCACTATCTTCAGGGTACATGAGTTTATACTCTTTTCTCTCCCCTGCTTCTCCTCTGCAAACTCAACATTGATTTTTCTAATCACTCAGCATGACAGATGGCCAGTCATTTATTGAGTGACACATATTTTTATGAGGGTGATGGTATTGAGAAAGGTATTGTAGATGACTATATCTTTCTTTAAGCTGAACTTCCAAATCACCAAAGCAAATTTGGTGTGCTTATCTTGTTTTTTAAAATAAAAACAAAATCTTTGCTGAGATTGGTGTTTTGGTATACTACCCAGGCTAATCTTTGTCTCCTGGCCCAAGGGACCCTTTCTCCTTCTTTTTCAGGGTAACTGAGACAGCAGACATATGTTGCCACATAGACCTAGGGAGTGGGCCTTAATTCTCTATTTTTTTTTGTTTGTTGGAAAAACAAGACTGCAGATCAAACCTAGAGCCTCACAGATGTGAGGTACAGGGCTTTATCACTGAATCCCTAGCCCAGTCTGCTTTCCCATTACTTACTGCATCAAGGTTAATTTGTTCTCATCATCCTTTATCCCAACCCCTTTTGCAGCTAGTTAATTAGACTTTTTATTAACCTTTTCCCCATTTGACTTCCTACTGGCATGCTTTCTATTAATGAAACTATTTGCTGAATATTTGGTGAACTAATTTTGACCAGAAAAGTGTTTCTACCTCTTCTTCTCTGTTTATTATTGTATTTGTTCAATTAAACACGAAAATCAGACAACAACAAAATGCATAGAAATGACTTCCAATTATTACTCTGAATGACTACTTAGTGTTTTGTTTGAATTATTCTTAAAACATTTTCAAGAAAGTATAATTTTCCTTTAAATACCATCCTATTTACATTCCTGTGACTTTATATAAAAGAAAGGTTTTCTACCCACTCTTCTTATTTCTAAAGAGCTGTATTTCAAGTGGAATAAAGAAAATAAATAAAACATAGGATTTAGATATATAAATATTTGTTAGAGCTATTTGTCAAAGGTATTAAAACACACCATCACAAAAGTCCACATTACATTATGAGCTGGAAAATTTATTTGGTTTTTCTGTTACCTGAAACAAATATACTCTTGGGGTTAGCACTTAGTAGAAACTTTGCTTTTCTGGCATTTTTCTAAGGAATTCTCATAACAGAGCTTATATTACTTTCATGGAGGGATCCAGGTTGTTTTTTTTTTTTTTTCTATTCTTTTGCAGGAAGGACAATTCAAGCACATCTTGCTAGTATTTTTTTCTTCAGAAGAATGTCTGTAACAGTTGCATTGATAACCTTGATCATAGCTATTACTTTAATCATTTGAACCAAGTTCTTACATTAAAAACTGAAGCCTACAGATCACAGAGTAGATGATTGCTTATGCTGCCTTAGAGAACAGCCCAGGTAACCTTGGATAATGCCTTTATCATCTCTGCATTTCAATATGCAGGTAGTTTCCTCCTACTTCAAAACACAGTGCAGATCAGAATGCAAGTATAAAGAGACAGTTGTTTAAAGTATGTGTAGTGAGATGCACACCATGGTGTTCTACACTGTTGTATGCTCTGTTGAGAATGAAAGTATCTGGAGATTATTTCAGCCTATCTCAATGACCTCTTTTAACCCTAGAACATGGAACACATTCAAAGTTCTTCATGGCTTATATTTGAAGGAATCATTGCCTGGATAATCATTACACATGTGTTCTCATTATTGTAACAAATTATGTGTAATGTGTGTGTGTGTGTGTGTGTGTGTGTGTGTGTGTGTGTGTGTGCGGTTTTGTTTACTATTTTATTTCTTTAGTAAATAATATCTATTTTTTTTCCAAAATGAACAGAGCTCCAAATTGAGCATTGTTCTTTCATGTTTATGGTCCTTGAGAGGAAAGCTTCAGAAATATATTCCTCTTCAGTATACCTCTTCTTTAGACATTTCAAAACGACAGTGCCATTATGGGTATTTAAAAAATGCAATAATCTTTCTTTTGAATATTTATTCTCCATGAAAAATGTTTCCACTTGGATTTTTCAGCTAGTACCTTGATATTTATAGCGTACGCATTTCAGTCAATGTAAGAAAACAATGTTCGCTGGTAAAGCTAAGACAGACATGATGAATAGATGGTGTTAAGTTGAATGAACACATTAAGCTGTGTTAAGATTAACTTCTGTAGCCTACAACCAAATTGGCACATTGCAAGAAATGAAAAGGTAGTCAAAGAACATTTCAGATACACAAATTACTCTTGAGCTTATGTGTTTTGGGGTGTATATCATCTGCTGCAAATTTTGGGTCCTAAATTCTTCTCATCCATTGATTCTTCCTATTCTGAATTAAAACATTTGTTTTTTAAGCAGATAGTATGAGCTCAGTGAACTGATAATAGGCAGCTCACTCTGTTCAGAAAAGCTCCCAGCTAAGCAGATAATATATGTTTCATATGGACACAGGATGGATTTATCTCTCATCATTCAATCATAATTAAGTGTAGTCAGTAGGGGGCAGAGCTTTGTTCCCTGGTCATTTATAGTCCCAGGATCCTTCCAACAGTGTTTCTACTGTCTCTAGGTGTCTGGAAGGAACTGTAATTGGTTGCCTGATAAGAAAATGAATGAGTATGTTGTCTTGAAGATATCTTTGATTCAGGCCCAAATAAAAAAATATGACATATATCAGTTTACCTCACAGTATTTTCTTGGGATGTGTGTATGCAACAACAATAGAGTGCTCAAGAAGAAAGAAGACCAAAGTGTGGACTTCAGCAGTCCTTCTTGGGGTGAGGGGTGGGAAATACTCACAGGAGGAAATACAGAGACAAAGTATGGAACATTCACCGAAGGAAAAGCCATCCACAGACTACCCCACTTGGGGATCCATCCCATATACAGCCACCAAACCCAGATACTATTTTGAATGCCATGAAGTGCTTACTGACAGAAGCCTGATATAGTTGTCTCCTGGGAGGCTCTGCCACAGCCTGAAAATACACAGAAAGATGATCCCAGACAACCATTGTACTGAAAACGGAATCTCCTATTCTATTCCATTGATCCACATGCCTATTTCTGTACCAGTACCATGCAGTTTTCAGCACAATTGCCTTGTAATATAGCTTGAGGTCAGGGATAGTGATTCCCGCAGATGATTTTTGTTGTTGAGGATGGATTTCACTATTCTAGGTCTTTTGTTATTCCATATGAAATTGCACATTGATCTTTCCAATTCCATGAAGAACTGGGTTGGAATTTTGATGGGGATTGCATTGAATCTGTAGATTGCTTTTGGTAGGATGGCCATTTTTAAGATGTTGATTTTTCCAATCCATGAGTATGGGAGATCTTTCCATTTTCTGAGATCCTCCTCAATTTCTTTCTTTAGAGGTTTGAAGTTCTTGTCATACAGGTCCTTCACTTGCTTAGTTAGAGTCACACCAAGGTATTTCATAGTTTTTGTAACGATTGTGAAGGGTACGTTTTCCTTAATTTCTTTCTCCACATGTTAGTCCTTTGAGTACAGGAAGGCTACTGATTTGTTTGAGTTAATTTTGTATCCAGCCACTTTGCTGAACTTGTTTATCAGCTGTAGGAGTTCTCTGGTGGAATTTTTGGGGTCACTCAAGTACACTATCATGTCATCGGCAAAGAGTGATGTTTGTATCTCTTCCTTTCCGATTTGTATCCCCTTGATCTCCTTTTGCTGTCTAATTGCTCCAGCCAGGACTTCCAGTACTATGTTGAATAGGTAGGGGGAGAGTGGGCAGCCTTGTCGAGTCCCTGATTTTAGTGGGATTGCTTCAAGTTTCTCGCCATTAAGTTTGATGTTGGCTGTTGGTTTGCTGTATATTGCTTTTATTATGTTTAAGTATGGGCCTTGGATTCCTGTTCTTTCCAGGACTTTTAACATGAAGGGGTGTTGGATTTTGTCGAATGCTTTCTCAGCGTCTAGTGATATGACCATGTGATTTTGGTCTTTGAGTTTGTTTATATGGTGGATTATGTTGATGGATTTCCTTATGTTAAACCATCACTGCATCCCGGGGATGAAGCCTACTTGGTCATGATGAATGATCGTTTTGATGTGTTCTTGGATTTGGTTTGCAAGGATTTTGTTGAGTATTTTTGCATCAATGTTCATAAGTAAGATTGGTCTGAAGTTCTCTTTCCTTGTAGGGTCTTTGTGTGGTTTAGGTACGAGGGTTATTGTAGCCTCAAAAAATGAGTTGGGTAATATTCCATCTGATTCTATCTTTTGGAATAGTTTGGCGAGTATTGGTGTTATATCCTCAATAAAAGTCTGATAAAATTCTGCACTGAACCCGTCTGGACCTGGGCTTTTTTTGGTTGGGAGGCTTTTGATGACTTCTTCTATTTCTTTAGGTGTTATAGGGTTATTTAGATGGTTTACTTGGTCCTGGTTTAACTTTGGGACCTTGTATCTGTCTAGGAATTCATCCATTTCCTCCAGATTTTTCAATTTTGTGGAGTATAAGTTTTTGTAGTAGGATCTGATGATTTCTTGAATTTCCTCAGTTTCAGTTGTTATGTCCCCACTTTCCTTTCTGATTTTGTTAATTGGGATACTCTCTCTTTGCCCTCTAGTTAGTCTGGCTAGGGGTTTATCAATCTTGTTGATTTTCTCAAAGAACCAACTCTTTGTTTTGTTGATTTTTTCAATGGTTCTTTTTGTTTCTATTTGGTCTATTTCTGCCCTAATTTTGATTATTTCTTGCCGTCTACTCTTTTTGGGTATATCTGCTTCCTTTTGTTCTAGGGATTTTAGCTGTGCTGTCAGTTTTCTGATGTGAGCTCTCTCCAGTTTCTTTGTGGAAGCACTTAGGGCTATGAGTTTCCCTCTCAATACTGCTTTCATTGCATCCCATAGGTTTGGGTATGTTGTGTTTTCGTTTTCGTGGAATTTTAAAAAATTCTTAATTTCTTTCTTTATTTCTTCTTTGACCCTGCTATCCTTTAACAGAGCATTGTTTAGTTTCCATGTGTATGTGGGCTTTTTGTTGTCTTTCTTGTTGTTAAAGACCGGCCGTAGACCATGGTGATCTGAGATGATGCATGGGAGTATTTCAATCTTCTTATATTGATTGAGGCTTGTTCTGTGTCCAATTATGTGGTCAATTTTTGAGAAGGTGCCATGGGGTGGTGAGAAGAAGGTGTATTCTTTATGTTCTGTATATGTCTATTAATTCTAGTTGGTTCAAAGTCTCTGCTAGTTTTGCAGTGTCCTTGTTCAGTTTCTCTTTCCCTGATCTGTCTATTGGTGAGAGTGGGGTATTAAAGTCTCCCACTATTATTGTGTGGGGTGAAATGTATTTTTTGAGCTTTAGTAGGGTTTCTCTTGTGAATGTGGGTGATTTTTTATTTGGAGGATATATGTTAAGGATTGAGAGTTCCTCCTGACAGATTTCCCCGGTAATGGGTAAAAAGTGTCCTTCCTTATCTTTTTTGATAACTTTTGGTTGGAAATTTACTTTATTCGATATTAGAATAGCCACTCCAGAAATGAGCCCTCATGTATATGGTCACCTGATTTTTGACAAAGGAGCAGTAAACATTCAATGGAAAAGGACAGCCTATTCAACAAATGGTGATGGTCCAACTGGCACTCAGCATGCAAAAGAATAAAAATAGACCCGTTCTTATCTCCTTGTACAAAGCTCAAGTGTAAGTGGATCAAAGATCTCCACGTTAAACCAGATACACTGAAACTATTAGATGAGAAAGTAGGGAAAACCTTAGAATACATAAGTACAGGAGAAAATTTCCTGAACAAAACACCAATGGCTCAAGCTCTAAGGTCAAAGATTAACAAATGGGAATTAATGAGATTGCAAAGTTTCTGTAAGGCTAAAGACATCGTCAAGAAAACAAAACGGCAACCAACAGAATGGGAAAATATCTTTACCAACACCACATCAGATAGAGGCCTAATATCCAAGGTGTACAAGGAACTCAAAAAGCTAGACACCAGAGAATCAAATAACCCCATTAAAAAATGGGGTACAGAGCTAAAAAAAACATTTTCAGTTGAGGAACACCGAATGGCCGAAAAACATCTGAGGAAGTGCTCGACATCCTTAGCCATCAAGGAAATGCAAATCAAAACAACCCTGAGATTCCACCTCACTCCAGTCAGATTGGCCAAGATCCAAAACTCAGATGACAGCAGATGCTGGCGAGGCTGCGGAGAAATAGGAACACTTCTCCACTGTTGGTGGGGTTGCAAACTAATACAACCACTCTGGAAATCTGTCTGGTGATACCTCAGAAAATTGGATATAGTATTACCTGAAGACCCAGCTATTCCACTTCTGGGCATATACCCCAGAGACACTTTAATACACAACAAAGATATATGCACCACAATGTTCATAGCGGCTCTATTTATAATAGCCAGAAGCTGGAAGGAACCCAGATGTCCTTCAGAAGATGAATGGATACAAAAATTGTGGTATATATACACAATGGAATACTACTCAGCCACCAGAAACAATGACTTAACCAAATTCTTAAGAAAAGGGCTGCATCTAGAGAATATCATCCTGAGTGAGATAACCCAGTCACAAAAGAACAGACATAATATGCAGTCACTGATTGTGGGATGCTAACCCCAGAGGCTTGCACTCTCCCAGAAACAACTCACAGACTGTATGAAGTCCAAGAAATAAAGAAAACAAAAAAAAAAACATATATTTACAAACAAGAAGACTTTGACTGTTTCCATGTTTCGTTTTGTTTTGCATGTACTTTACGCTTATTGCAACTAGTACGTTTTCAATGCATACTGTCAAGCCCTTGAAAAAAATCAAGTACTGACTAAAAAAAATATATTCACATGGTTTTATGTGAAAAATTATTTTAATGTCTGAAAAAACAGTACTGACAAAAAAGTATAATTTTAAGCAAAAAATGTTTAAAATCTGTACATTCATCTTTGTTTTGTAAAATAAGGTCGTTTTAAAAAAAAAAAGAAAACGGAATCTCCAATGGAAGAGTTAGAGAAAGGACTGAAGGAGCTGAAGGGGTTTGCAACCCCACAGGAAAAACAAAAATATCAGCAACCAGAGTCCCCAGTGCTCCCAGGGACTGATCCATCAACCAAAGAGCACACATGGGAGGACCCGTGGCTCCAGCCACATATGTAGCAGAGCATGTCCTTGTTGGGCATCAGTGGAAGGAAAGGCCCTTGGTACTGTGAAGGCTCAGTGCCTCGGTTTAGGGGAATACAGGGAGGGGAGGTCAGAGGGAGTAGTTGGTTGGGGAGCATCATCATAGAATCAGGGTGTGGGGTGGGATAGAGGGTTTATGGAGGGGAAACCAGGAAGGGGATAACATTTGAAATGTAAATAAAAAATCCAATAAGAAAAAAATGAAAACCAATCAAAACAAAAGGGTCAATTTGTGTTCCCAAGAAGAATAAAACAACAGGAATATTTAAACATTAATTTTTAGAATTATTACTCAGGTGACGACAGATGCTGGCAAGGATGTGGAGAAAGAAGAAAACTCCTTCACTGTTGGTGGGAATGTAAACTGGTACAAACTGAGAAACTGGAAATTAGTCTGGCAGTTTCTCAGAAAATTGAACATAGTACTACCTAAGTACCCAGCTACACCACTCCTGGGCATATACCCAAAAGAAGCTTCAACATATAAGAAGGACACATTTTCCACCATCTTCATGGCAGCCTTATTTATAATAGCCAGAAGCTGGAAAGAACCCAGATGTCCTTCAACAGAGGAATGGATACAGAAATTGTGCTACATAAACACAATGGAGTACTACTCAGCTATTAAAAACAATGAGTTCATGAAATTCCTAGGTAAATGGTTGAAACTTGAAGCTATCTTCCTGAGTGAGGTAACCCAGTCACAAAATGGCACTCATGGTTTGTACTCACTTATAAATGAATACTCACACCCCCAAAACCAAAAAACTCTAGAATACCCAAGAAACTTTTCACACAATGTATGAAGATCAACGAGAAAGAATGCCAGAATGTGGATGCCTTAGTCCTTTTTAGAAGGGAGAACAAAACACTCAATGAAAGAAATAAAGGGACAAATAAAAGAACAGGGATTGGAGAAAAAACTCATCCAGAGACTGCCTCCCCTGTGGATCCCTTCCATATGCAGCCACTAAACCAAGTAGTGCCTACTGGCAAGAATCTGATATAGATGCTGCCTCAGAGGCTCTACCAGAGCCATACTGATACAGAGGAGGATGCTGGCAGTTAACCATCAGACTGAACAGGTGGACCCCAATGAAGAAGCTAGAGAGAGAACTGAAGGAGCTGAAAGGGTCTGCAACCCCATGGGAAGAACAAAATTATCAACTAACCAAACCTACCACAGCTCCCTGGGAATAAAACATCAACCTATGAGTATGTATGACCCCAGGTGCACATACAGCAGAGGATGGCATTCTCTGTCATCAATGGGAGGAGAGGCCTTTGGTCCAGTGAAGGCTCATTTTCCCAGTGTAGGGAAATGCCAATGTGCTGAGGCAGGAGACTGTGGTTGGGAGAGGGAGCACCTTCACAGGGGCAATGAGAAGGGGAGGAAGAGGGGGATGGAATTGGGGGAAGTTGATAACATCTGAAATGTAAAAGCAGAGAATATCCAATATAAGAATCTTTAAAAAATAATTTATGCTTGAGTCAGCTACTATTCTGAGTCAATCTGTACCTCAATTAATTTAATCCCAAGGAAAGGAAAAAATGATTGTTTTAATTGTTTTAAACAGAAAACAGATGTAGAAAAAGTTAATTTTTCATGAATAGGCTGGGCCAAGTTATGAGTTGAGGGCACTTGGTTTGAGAATCCACTTCTTAGCTTACATGAGAAACTTTTACGGAATCATCTCACTGTTCACTTAATGTAGAAAAAATGAATGTGTTAAAATGCTTTTATGCATCACATAGGCTTGTAAAACAGTAATATCTACAACTGATAAATGTTTATAATGCAGTTAGAGTGAGACTCTTAAGCATGAGCTTGAATAGCCCTGTCACACCCATTCCCTTTGGCTACTTTCTCTGCTTTCTGAAGAGGAGTTTGAGATGACTGAAGGGGGTGTAAAAAAACACGCTTACTATAGTGTCTTCATTTATTTTACAGTGAGTTATATTTTACACACAATGTATTTTGACTGTATGCTTTGCCCTCTTTTGAGTCTTCACAGATCCTCTCAACCCCCTTAACTATTCATCCTAAAGTGATGTTTCTCTAAAAAACAAACAAAACCCCAAAGCAAAACAAAAAAATATATAAAAGATGAAAATAATGAAACCAAATTCAAAGGATCAAAACAACGCACACAGACATAAACACACATACACATACATATACACACACATACACACAAATATACATACACACATATGCACACATACACACACAAACATACATACACACATATACACATACATTCATACACAAACAGACACTCACACAGACATAAGCACACACACAAACACACATACACACATAAACATACATACACACATATACACACACATACACAGAAACACACACTCACCCAGATATATGTGCACATGTACAAGCCCCCCCCCCACAGAGTCCTTTTTTGATTGGCCAACTACTCTTCAGAGTCAGGCCTGCCCTGGTCTTGTGAGTACCACTATAGTCTCTTTGAGTTCTTATGTGCATTAAGTCTATCATTCCAGCTGTGTCTGGAAGACATTGTTTCCTTTGAAAGATATACAACTTGTGACTCTTATAAACTTTTTCCCCCATTTCCACATATATCCCTGAGGCCTGAGGGGTAAGGTATGATGAAGGTATCCCATTTAAGGATTAATGCTCAAAAGACCCTCACTCTATGCTCCTTGTCTAGTTGTGTGTCTCTAAATTGATTTCTACCCAATGAAAGAAGACATTTCGATGATGCACTGACTTGTGAGCATTCCACCATCCTATTAGGAGTCATTTTATTGCTATGTTCATTCACTCTGTGTGTGTGTGTGTGTGTGTGTGTGTGTGTGTGTGTGTGTTTGTGTTTACCTGACCATGAAAGGGCATTACTCTGAAAAAAATCAGACAATAATTTGTGTGAGTAACTTCTTTCTTTCTACCACGTGTGTCCTGGAGAGCCATCTCACAAACTTGGGTTGTTAGGCTTACAATAGGTGCTACGACCTGCTAAGATATATTACCATCCCTCAACCATGTAACTGAAAGTAGAAAAACTTTGCAAAAAACCTAGCCAGGATTTTGTAAATGTGGGTTGAATAAATTGAAAATGTGGACAAAATATCATGCTGTAACCACTACATCAGGAATAAAATATATATGTACTGAGGACAAAATGTGTTTATTCCTTATGAACACACAAAGTACAAGCTATCATACACCAAAGGGTATTATTATTTTTAAAGTATGTATATATGTGCATAAAAATCTTACAAAGATTGAAAATATTGATCTTGTTTAATATATGTTGCAAAATTTGGTTTAAAAGTGTGGCTCATTTTTTATAAGAACATTTTATATTTATGGTATAAAAGGGAACCACAAAGCAGAAACTTTCAACTGTAGAAAAGTTTTCTTAGCACAGAGAGGGATAGAGAGATGTGAATATTTACTAAATTTCCAAAACTCCAAGGTAATCCAAAGATCTAATTTTTATTTATTTTTTACTCACCTGTCCCCTGATATATATTGGCACATTCACCCAATATGGTGTACAGTAACCAAAAAGACTCAACGTATGCTTGTCAAGAATATACATTGCAGGGGAAGAGACTGCAGAAATTCCTAATTCTGTGGAACAATATTGAAAGAGATTCTCTTGCAAAGCAGAATTTTAAGTAAAATAATTTATCACAAAGTATAAGAGCAGTCAATCACATTCAGTGGTAATTATTACTTTAAATCACTCTGTGAGAAAAAATCTATCTTAGCTATACTAAGTCTTTGGATTTCTTTACTTTAAATATCTAAAAAATTTTCTAAACACGCTTCTAGAGGAATCTATTTGACACTCTTAAAAATTGGCATGGGTTAATATCTTTTAACACAGCTCCTGGTTTGAGTTACTGAGGAGCACTGATGTAAAGTAATAGGATGAAATATGGCATTTTTATTTTTTCATGGTTCATATGAGAGAGTTTGGAGAACACGGGACTGATTGGATTTAACTCAGTCCAACAAACATTTATTATAACATTGTAGCATGTGCCAGGATATGTAAAAAAAGCTAAGTGGTTGATGACCTCAGGAATTGGTCATTTTAGTACCCCCTCAGTGTTTGTGCCTCTGCTTACCCACAATGCTGCACGGCAATGTTCTGTTTATCCCATGGCACTATGTCCTTGAGTCCAGATGTCATGGTTCCTGGAAGAAGGTTGACACTCAATAAATATCTTCTTTCAAGAACCATTTTTGAATCTGAGTCCTAGCTATCTTTTAAGCTATAGTTGCTCATTATTTCATCCTTCAGAAGACTAGCTGGCAAAGGCAAGTTAGACTTTTGAGAAAGAGGAATGGGATGTAGGTAGAAACTTGAAGAAGTAAGAGGAAAGGCATTATAAGAAGAATAAACTGTGTAAGTGACACTGATCTTTAATAAAAGGAAATGTAAAAACATGAGAAGACACAGAATAGTGATAATCAGAGTGTTATACAATAATTTGACTATTAGTATGTGCCCCTACCCCCAGCCAACACTCTGAGACCATGCACATAACCCAGCAAATTACTACAGTTGTTAAACTCTGTGTTGCTGGAACTGAACATTAGAGAAAATTTGTGTGTGTGTGTGTGTGTGTGTGTGTGTGTGTGTGTGTAAGAGACAGAGACACAGACAGAGATATAAACAGATGGACAGTCAAACAGTATCTGAATTCATAATTCATACTTCACATAAGTCAGTCCCAAAAATTCAAGATCCACAAAGCAACTAAGTCAGTAATTATTCAGAGAACAGAATGGCTTTTACAATAGAACAGCTGTTTTTATTGGGCTTTCAGTTATAGAGTATGCTAAGTAACTTAAACTGATATCGTTTCACCCTTTAGAGGAAGTTGGCTGAGGATGCTTATAATACATCTGAGTGCAAATCCTGATATCAAGAGACTGGAGACTTTTCTCAGGAGTGTGGAGGACCCACTCTGCATGTCAGAACTCTGTGTAAAGGAGCTGAGTGGAGCCATAAAAACAACATATTTACTCATTTATTAAAACCAGGGCATTATCCAACATCTGAGAAAAAGATAGAGAAAACTAGTGACACAGAAAATCTCCACTGATGACTGAGGTTTAATATGCATTCAGTTCTTCACTTTACGTTCAGCTGAAGAACCACACACATTCCACAATATAAGAACACAAAATGAACCCCTGAGTTGGAGGAATGTGTAATGAAGGGAGAGAGTTGTGTTGATGTCAGCAAGATAGGATTTGAAGCTGCGATTCTCCCTCGATTGAGCCAATAATGAAGCCAGACTTTCACATCTGAAAACTGGGGCCATTCAATAAGTACTTTATTTATTTAAGACTAAGCATCTACTCTGCTTAGTACACAGCAAAAATCACCTTCCCTATTCCTTCCTTTGGTTTGCAGTTGTTTTTCCACAGCAACAATAGCGACCTCTAGATGGCGCTGCGGCAATGTAAGAATTTGCGGGTGGGTGCTCTGGTGAAAAGGAACATGGCCCATGCAAGATGCCCATTTACTACATAAAATTCATCCATGGTCACAGATGTATGTCTCAGACTAAGCCTCTTTGAGCTGGTAGAATTGGTAGCTATGGGACTTGTATAAAGCCCTAAATTTGCTTCAGGTCTGGGGGTATTGTTTGTATTTTGTATAGGAATGCATCAAGGGTTGAAAAAACATAACACGTCTTTCAGACACACTAGGAGCACATGGATAGGGCCCTTTGTCAAAGGTACTTTAAAATGTGTGCTTTTCTTAAGTATCATCGTTGGTGTGTGTGTGGGGGGGGGAGGGACAAGGAATATAAAGTTCCTAGGAGAAAAGAGAAAGTTTTAGAAGCGTTCAGGTTAAGGAAATTGATAGAAAACAGTGTTTCTCTGAGTTCCTGCAAAGGTTGGGAAAATGGCTGTAAACTAGCAAGCATCTCACTTGTGTCCCTATGGCGCATGTCAATGCCCATGGCAGTCATTACTAATTAATTATGTCACTTTTCCCTGTTGATTCTGGTGATGGATACACAAACCTTTTTGTCATGGCCTTTCAGAAGCTACTTGCGAATCATAGGAATTGATTTGAGGATGAAAGCCCTGCCCTAGGCAAGCACAGCCACTGCACTCACAGGTTTGTGTTTTGTTTTATCTTACTTCCCCTCATGTGGCTGGACACGAACTCTACAGAGCTGTTTTAGAAGTACGTTCCTCATCTGCATCACATGCTGCTGAACCCCAGTCTGCTGCTGAGGCTCCATTCAACATGTCCCAAGCTCTGCACCCAAGAACTGACGATGCAGTGTCAGAACTGAGCCGAGAGATGCCATGCTTAGGACAGAACAAGGTTGGCAGAGAGAAGTGATGTCTCTTAACACTTGCTCTGTTGTGGCTCCTCGTGACCACTTCCATCGTAATGAGCAAATTATACATCTCACGGGTGAGACCGGTGCCGATGTGGTGAGAAAGGCAAGGCTTGCAGGGAGGCAAAAGCCACGACAAGGTTCCTATTCCGTCATCCTCAGGGAAAGGAAAAAGGAATCATTATTGCAACTGACAGAGGATTCAGGCAAAACACTCATGTGCATAAAAATAAATATAATTGAAAAAATAGTTGTATTTATTTTTCTAATATGTATATGTGTACAAGCTCAATTTTGCCACAGAGTACACCTGTGAATTAGACAACAGTTCAGCAATCTGTTCTTTTATACCTCATTTTGGGACTCAAAGGTACAACTCAGATCATCTAGCCAGCTCACAGATACCCTAAGGATAGATACTTTCAATGGCACCTTCTACATACTTAATGGCAAATGTAATTAGGTCAGTTTATTTAATCTAAAATTATGAGCGTGATTTGTGTACTAGATGTTATTTATTTGATTCACATATTTTGAAACTCTTCATCATAATACTGATGGCCCACAAAAATATAACTTGAGATAAAACCATATGTTTTTCTTTATGTATACTACCTCCTTTCTCTGAAACATGCTTTCTTCAATAACAAGTTTATATAGCTCTTTTTACAACTTATGTAAGACACCAATGTGTTGTCCTTGTATTTGCTACTTAACAATCTTTAGATAGTAAATTCACAGGGCATTTTTTCTTAATAAAAATGAGCACTCTAATAAGAAGTGACCCTAGATGCCAGTCCAACAGTAAGTAATTGGATGCCTGAACAAAAGAACATACACAGATTATTCAATTACCACTTGATGTTGACAAGAAAGTCCCAATAGTATATTTGTCCCGATGCCTTAAGGTCAAACAGCAGCTGACTCTTTTCCCTCTGCAGATGCCAGCAGTCACAGAAATAAATAAAGCCTGTGTTTAGGTAGACTATTGAACAAGTTACCCCCTTTTGAGTATCTATCTGAAAGAAAAACAAAAAAGCATAATCACAAGGCTGAAAAGTGTCATCATGCCCTAATCTCAGCTTGGAGGATATTTCCATGGGGACATTTGGAGATGGGTGCCTGGTCTGTTTTACTGTCTGACAATAGTTTTATTGTCAGCTTTGTACACATGGAAAGGAGGAACTGTAACTAGACTTTTGGCTCCATTAAATGACCTGTGGGTTTGACTGTGTGGCATTTCCTGACTGTTGACTGATGGAGAAAGGTCCAGTCTCCTAGAGACAGTATTATTCCTAGTCAACAAGTTCTGGTCTGTAGCTGAATGTGAACCTACGAACGAGCAAGTAAGCAATATTGTCCTATGGTCTTTGCTTCAGGTTCTGCCTTCAGGTTCCTGCTTTGAATTCTTCCCTTAGTTTCCCACAAAGATAGAACTTAACATTTAATCCAAATCAAAGTTTCCCTCCATCAGGTTGATTTTGGTCAGGGTTTTATCATAACAACAGAAAAAAAATTAGAACATGGCCCACTGTGTAAGCTTCCAGCTGCACCATGCTACTCCCTTGGCGAGCAGGCATTATCTCAGAGCAATGTTTCTTCACTGCTTGGATCTTTTGTGTAGATGTGGTAGTGTAGTCCACTGTGAGTTAGTGGGATGAGTAAAGTATGCTAATCTGATTTCTTTGTCTTGGAGCCCATTAAAAGGTCTTTGATTAAGTAAGACCACCAAGAATTTGGTCCTGGAAATTGACACATATTTTAGGAGTATCCCAATGAAAGAGGACATGTTCCAGGACCCAATGTTCTCACTACTGCAGGATTTACCCCTCTACAGAAGCACTACCATGTGACAGCCAGAAAAAAAGGGTGAACACACAGTAGTATGATGCTTCTTTTTTTATTAATAATAAAAATTTCTGGAGAAAGATGGTTCACTGTTGGAGGAGAAAGTCTTCCTGAATAAAAAATAGAGGGAATATGACAGACCTTAAGGAGGGGCCTTTCATTATTCCATTGTTAGTTACTACATTTAATACTCAATAATAGGACAATTTTCAGATGTCACTATCAGAATAAAAGGAAAATGAAATAAAGTAGTAGTGCATATGTGCAAATTTCAAAAAGGTCACATGCAAATTTCAGAAAGGTCACATGATTAGATTTGTTAGTAATTCATGCTCTCTTGCATATAGCTTCCTACTTTCAACAGTAGATTAAGAGAACTCAATATGAATACAATCACTGTTAATATTGGATTGTGTTTGGTCACTTTATGAAATTAAAGAACTCTAAATATCTGGTAAATTTTATACCTCCTTGACTTTCCTAAAACTCAAATCACCAAACTGGATATATTTTAAAATGTATACTTACTTTATTAATCTGATTTAAGAAATGGGGGAATTAGGTGTTAATTATGCATTGTTTGTGGGATAGTTTATAAAATGCTGACATCTTGACATTTGTTGAACAGGCTTGCTCTTGTGATGATTACTAGGTAGTGGCTTTAGTTATGGTAGAGAAGCTATGCAGTATTATGTGAGGAGAAACAGCATTGGATGACTCTATCTTCTCTGAATGAGTCAGTCTCCAGAAATACTAGACCCACGGCTACATTGAAGAAGCCTCTTTTAGCTTATGTCAATGACAGTGAGAAGGAATTTCTAGGTTAAATTCTCCTTCATTTATACTTTTCAATGTTTCGCAGGATGAAGACTGCCACCTTCCCTAGCATCCTCTCGTTCTAAACACTAGAGTTATATTATATCAATATCTCCACTTAAAATGTCCTTGGACTTTGAAAAAAACTAATGCATTCCAAGAGAAGAGGTAGATGCTGAAGGGGGAATGATTATTGTTAATTCTATGTATGATGGTGAAGATCTGCACTTCATATCCTGGCAAGTACAGAGAACCAGGAGCCTAGTTAAGATTGATGTGAAGTCACACTGACCTAAATTTAAACCACAGATCTTCCACTTTTGAATGAAGGAATCATGAGTAAACTAGATGATATCTCTGAGTTTCAGGTCCTTATTGCTAACAATCTCTTTAAAAAATATGTATGCTCTTAAATATCCAAGAACTGGTAATTCAGTTTCACACTTATTGGAGTCTGAGTCAAGAGGATCATGAGTCAAAATTAAGACCTTGTCCAGAAAAGTAAGTACAAAGAAAAGGTAACTTCTGCTATATTAAGTAGCAAAAATTGTGGCTTGTAATGATATTTATGTATGTACATCTACTACAGTTTGAAAAAAAGTACAAAGTTGTATGATCTAATAATCCTGGTAGTTATAAATTGTACTGAATATCTGTTATATGATGAATTACACCAATTTTTAAAAAAATACATGATATCATTTAATTTATGCTAATGATGCTTTCCAGAGTGGATGCCATTATTTGACAAATCAAGAATTAGAGAAATGAAAAGAATGTTACTGTAACAGCATGATGCAACAATGTAATTTTCTGAGACTTATATATTTTTATTAATACAAACTATCTATTGAGTATTTCTCACAAACTCATCCAAAAACAGAAAGATCCTGTGATATCAAGTCTATTGTGCAACAAGAGAAGGGAGAGAAAATACTAGTGGGATCATGAAACAGCAGCCTAGTCCATGATTTCCACTAGGTAAGAAGAGTTAGTGATTGATCAGGTCCACCAGACAATGATGTGTGAGACATGTTTCTTCTGACGGCCACGAGCAGGAGATGATGCAGAGTTTATAAGCATTAAACTTGCAAGCATCTGGACCAAATTAAGGTTATACTTTGAAAACAACAACAACAAACCAATAGCCATACCTTGGGGATTAGGTGCTTTCCTCAATGTTTCATCATCGTCAACTGACATTGAACATAAGTACTTTTGTCCCACCCATCAAATACATTTGTTCTTTTTGTTGTTTGGAATAGACTTTATGTTTTGGATATTGATTTTTGCATAGAGGATGGAATGGTAATGGGTATGGTTGGGAGAATTATTGTGGCTTAGAGAGAAAGTTGGTCAGGTTAGGTAAAATACAGTCTGAAGATGTCAAAATGGCAGTACCTAAGACAAGTTCCTTTTATTTGCTCTTAGCAACACAAAGAACACGTCTTATTTGCCAAAATGTCAGTATAATGGGTAGGCAAAACTGCATATGTGAATTGGAAGTGCTCCGGCTATGTAAGAATTTACATTAATGAACAAGGTTCTTCTTCTCCATCTAATTTCTCTTCTGACAAGTCTTTGGATCACTGGTTTCTTTTTGGATCAATGCCATGTAGAGCGTGAAATCTGGTCCCAGATTTTATGGGACTAGTCCTCTGCTTCACTATTTATAATGGGCTGTACTCCTCAGGGTGTGGCTTCCTTGTTGCTCATTCTCTTCTTAGAGTCCCTGTGAGAAGTGGGGCTAAATGCATCAAGTATGTCTCTATTAATCCTTACAGAATAGCTATTGTTTACATAAGTGTTCCCTTATCTAAAGATCACCCATATTCTGTGACCATGTAAGGGTGGAAGACTGTTTAGTGTGAAGGGAGGATGTTGGATCACTCTTGAGACATGTGTTTTAAAGGAATATTTAAATTCCAGATTCTCTGCCTTCTCTCCTTGGTTACACTGGGGTAAACTGGTTTCCTCTCCCACATGTTCCCACTAGGACTTACTTTTCTACTATTTTCCAAAAGCAATGTGACAGTATGCTAAATAAACATGGACTCAAACCTCTGATACAATGTGTTGAAATAAACATTTACTTTTATTAAGCTTCCCATTGTCTTTATTCTTCTGAGTATTAGAAAATTGCAGTAATAGAGAGCTAATACCATCAGTATCACTTTGTAAAAAATAATTTCTGTCCATGGAACAGACTAAACATCTCATAAGGTGCTAGATATCTTATAAAAGTAAATTTCAGCATAGCTGATAGTATCTTTTGAATTCTCTAATTTCTAGGTAAAGCATTAGCATTATATGAATAAATCAATAAAGATTCTAAACAGACCTAATATATACACAAGCATGGTGTGTCTGTGTATGTATTTATGAGAGAGTATGTGTCAGAGACACCGAGACAGAGTACAGAGAAAGAGACATACTCAGAGAGATCTGAATTAATCCAAGATAGTTTGAGTGAAGTACACTATAAAGATGAAGGACAAGTGGGGCAGAGGATAAGGAGGTATATTCTGTTTGGTGTTCATTGAACAGAGGAAATATATATATATATATATATATATATAGAGAGAGAGAGAGAGAGAGAGCAGAGTTTGACATCAAGTGTTCTGACCCACAGGAGTAAGAAGACACCTTTAATGTTTAGTTCTCCCTCCAGGGATTGTCTTTGCTAGCTCTTGTTCCACTTCTCCTACAGAAATGTCAATACATTGATTTCAGCTTAGCAGAGAGAAGACAGTAAAACTGTACATGTTCAAATAAAGAGTGAGGCATAGAAGAGTGACTGGCCAAGGCTATTGTGTCCCTTGCAACTCTTTGGGCAGAAACCTGGTGGGTGGCCAAACTGTCCACAAGATATTTGACTCTTCAAGTCTCATAATGATTTTTACCAACTGTTTCGAAATTCCCAGTGCTAATGTCTGGCCATTTTAAAGCATTACCAATAGCTACAATGCCCAGCAATGCTTCTTGCTTTCAGAGTCCCCAAATAGAAGCTAATTGTAGCATGAAGTGTTTATCGGTGAAAGAACTTCTCAGCTGCAAATTCAGCTCTGCTGGATGGTACTCTGAACACACCCAATAAAAAGTCATGGAAGAGACCACATGATAGTTTTAAAATATGTCCACAAATTGTTGCACACTTTTCTTCTGACAACAGGGGTACTTCACTTTTTCCTTTGGTTCTTAGTGTGTCAGTGTCCTCTGCCTAGTGTATAGTAGCAGAGATGAGGTTTGAAAAGCCTGACTTTTGGGTATATGTGGATTTTTTGCTCTTGCCCTGGAAAGAGACAGCTGAAATATTAAAATGACATTCAAGTGATTTAAAAATGTTTATGTGGTAAGGATCAAAGACTTCCTACTGATCGCCATGCCTAAAACATGTATTTACTGGCACTATACAAACCTTTTAAAGGATATAAGTTGGGTTGCTTTTTTGGGTGCAACCCCTTTAAATACATTGAACCTGATGTAAACCTCTGCTGCAATTTAATTCCTGATCCAAAGATTTAATAAGATAATGTTTTATATTAATCCACTAAGTTTTGGAAATTTTTTATTGAAGAGCAATATTACAACCACTGACTAACCTTTTTAAAAAGACCATGTAAATTGTTTATTTTTACAGAACAAAACATATATATTAAAAAAAATTAAAGTAGTTACCAAACTTAAAATTTATGCGCCTTCTTTCTATCACTTACAAATAAAAATTAATGTTCTCTAGAATATATAGAAGATGAGGTCTTAACATTGAACTGCTTTAGGTCATAGTGAGTCTGGAAGAGCTTGGTCTTTGAGCAATATTTGGCAACTTCAGTTTAGTTTATGAGTATGTATCTTTGTTCTGACAAGAATCCTTAAAGCTTAAAAATCTAAAGGTTTTTTTGACTTGGGTAGTCAATATACTGTAATTACTTTATTTGCAACAAATCCATAGAAAAGTTAACTCATACAGTCTTAAAGAGGAAGAAATAAGTTGAATAATGAGATTAAGACATGACTGTGGAACTTTAACAGTTTAAGAGACTGTCAGACTAGAGAAATGTCTCTGCTGTTACTAGTAAATACTCCTTTTACAGAGTAACCAAGTTTATCTCCCAACACCCGTGCTGGGTGGCTTACCTTTGGAATTTCAGCTCCAGGGAATCTGACATCCTCTTCTGCCTCCCGGGCTTTTAGTCATGTGCACATGCACATGTCCATACTCTGATACAAACAAATATATACTTAAATAATGTGAATAAAATTCTATAAACTAATTAGAAGCCTGGTTTGAGCAAAGATCTCTGTATTAACTCCAGAAAAGACACTGTAAATGTAAGTTGGTCCAATAAAGAATATCCATTCCTAGACATATGCAGTGGATGGAGTTTCTGTGAATTCTCAAACATACTCTTCTTCATTCTCCATTTTGGGGTAGAACTGTGAACAGAATTGTAGTCTTATAGAGGTGAGGCTTAGTGTCCAAGATAACATAAGAAATATTTGAAACTAAGAGACCTTTTTTTTATTTTTAATTTTGGACAAAGGTCATTTCACTTCTTAACAAATTGGAGAAATAGAATAACATACAGTTCTACCAAAAAATGGGCTGCCATTGTGGCCAAGAACTCAAGTAGATTATCCTACGGATGATACTTCTGCTGTAGAATGTGATGCTATATCAAGTTTTTCCATCTTTGCAATGTGACCAATAGTTGAGGGCATGTATAAAATGAAAATCATTCTTATTAATTTACAAGTTAAAGTGCCTGTTGCTTTGGGACTCAGTCCCAGAGCACACTATTTTCGCATAGTTCTATATTGTGGGTAATTGTACACAAATATTAATTTGATAAAGATAATTACAAGAATCTATCATTGCTGAGGTTTTACATTATTTTGTTGTAAATTTTTGGGGACTTTGGTTTGGAAAATTAACTTTTATTGGGTATTTATTAGGGAATGCCTGAAATCATTACTAAAATTAACATAGAGAATGCATTTCCTTTTTTGCAATGAATGTATTTGCTTAACAGCACAGCATTTATCCCTTTGGGGATGTTAAGCACCTGTTGTGGATTTCAAATAATCATTTGAACTGTTGAGTTCATAAAATTAATATTTTATGAGAGAGAGAGAGAGAGAGAGAGAGAGAGAGAGAGAGAGAGAGAGAGAGAGAGAGAGAGAATGAATGTTCTTGGGACTCTTTCTCTCCTATTGTATTACCTTGCCCAGGCTCAGTAAGAGAATGTGTATCTAATCTTAGTGCATTCGTTCTGTTGACTTTGGTCATTGTCTATTGGATGTCTGCCCTTTACTGAGGGAAAATGAAGAGAGACTGTATTGGGGAAGAGAGGAGCTGAGGAGAGCTTGGAGGAGTGGAAACAGGGCAATCTCGGTCTCAATGAATCTATTTTCAATAGGGAAAGAAGAAAAAATGAAGTAAAACAAGGAACAGGAGGATGAGGAGGGGGAAGAAGTGCAGGAGGAGGAGCAGGAGGTGGAGAAAAAGGAGAAGAAGAAGAGGAAGGAGGAGAAGGAGGAGGAGGAGGAGGAGGAGGAGGAGGTTGTGGTGGTGGAGAAGAAGGATAAAAAAGAAGTAAAAGAAGAAGAAGAAGAAGGAGGAGGAGGAGGAGGAGGAGGAGGAGGAGGAGGAGGAGGAGGAGGAGGAGGAGGAGGAGGAGAAGAAGAAGAAGAAGAAGAAGAAAAACAAGAAGAAGAAGAAGAAGAAGAAGAAGAAGAAGAAGAAGAAGAAGAAGAAGAAGAAGAAGAAGAAGAAGAAGAAGAAGAAGAAGAAGAAAGAAAGAAAGAATGAAAGAAAGAAAGAAAAAGAAAATGAAGAGGAGGAGGAAGAGGAAGAGAAAGAAAAAGAAAAAAATGAAAAACAAAATCAACTATATTATGGTGTTATCATGAGAAATCCACTCCTACATGCAATCAAATTAGTTTATTTTTGAAATCATAGACAGTAAAATATGAGTAAAAGAACTGTTTTATTCCCCTTTTCTCACTGATTATGACTATTTCCAAATTTTACACAAACATTTACCCACAAACATATACCTAGTCTTCTAAATTTCGGATAAACTGATATTTATCTTAATTACATTATTCTTGCTGTAATATGGTCTCTGTCTATCCCAAGTCAGTGGCACTACTGCCACTTTCTCTGAAATGATGAAGTAAAGCTTGAGAAGATTCCATTCCATAATGGTTTTAAGGGGCAAATTAATTGGTTTTAGAATAGTTTCCCCCAAACTTTTGATTTCACATTAAATAATCTTTATGTCCCCACTATGTGCTTGGATAAAGAGTCAGAAAAGCTTATGGGTTGTCTGTGAGGTTTGTTGGCTCTCTGGGTCTCACATATTAACCAGCATACAACTTTACCAGCCAGATGGTGTTTATATGATTGCATGAATGTAACACTGTGGGAACTGTCTAGTTTGAGCAATCCAGGCTGCAAGAAGACTGGTCGGTTCCATGTAGACTGAACTTTCTTAAGAAAGCATGTACTTCCAGAAAAACACTAGTACCCAGATATGGAGTTGAAAGAAACATTTAAGATGTACTCTTAGCTTTCCATAACCACAGGGCTGGTCTCATGACTAGACAACAGAGGTGTTTATTTCTAAGTCAAGTCTAATGTGAGAATGCCTGATAGCAATATATAATTCATATGAATGTGGTATTTAGTAAACTGCACAAAGATCTGCATCCATCATTTTCTGTCAGCATACCCCCAGAATCAGGTGAATAGAGGAATATCTGGTTCTCATCTTTTTCCATTAACATATATCTAGGACCTGCCTGTTTGGCTGATTTTCTTCTGATGTCAATATTGCATCTGAGTTCATAGTGCATCAATTCTCCAGAGCTCCAGCTAAGCAGGACATTCCTTTAAGTCTCCAGATTTGGCTGAATCAGTCACCCAACATGGCTAAAAGTCATCACAATAAATACTATAAAGAACTTCATACAAGTTCCCACAAGTCAATTCTAGTTGCTGTTAAGTTATGTAAACTGCTTATCAAATGCTTTCTTTTCTTCTTATCAGAGGTAGTGAGAGCCCTGAGAGTGATCCTAACAGCATGGATACTGATCTTGTTATGACTAAAAAGTATCCTCTGGCATCATAAACTAAATCACCATCATTTTTGGATTAAATAGAATTTACTTAAAAATGTTCTTTTGGTATCACATCACTGAGTGTCTAAGGTCCTATATTCATTGGTCTAGTTAGCTTTATTTCTAGTTAGTGGGAGTTGGTGACAAGCTAAGGACAAATCGACAAAAAAAAAATAAAGGTCACTCATAATCTTCTTTCTTCTCAAAGAGAGGATTCAGGAATGCAAGCATTCAGAAGGGTTACTAGATAAGAAAACATGGAAGAAGCTTGCAATTCAAGGACTCACTTTTTCTTGGAAGAATTATGCAAATAGCTGGAAGTTATGAGCATTCAACTGCTATTTTAAGGGCACGCACACTTCTGTAGGTTTTCCGTTGAAAAAGAAAATTTGGAGCTTGTGCATGTGTAGCATTTCATATGGCTAGTGCTCCTTTCTGAACTGTGATTGTACATTGTTTCATGATTCTTACCAACACATGCTCAATTCCCATCAGCATCAGGATGATGCCTTCTAACCTGATTGCATTTTGACCACACTCTCAATGGAGTGTTCAGGCATGTCTAGAGTACAGTTGCGTAGCCTGTTCTGTTCAGTGTAACCAGGCTGAATTCTAGCAGTTATTTATAGCTGAAATGCTATGTGTTCCTAAAGTTAATAAATTGTATTTGCCAGGTTAGACTCACATGTGCTAATGTAAAAGATAAAATAGTCCAAGCAAACACATGTGCTATTGTCTTTTGATCCAAACCAAGTCTTGTCAATGAGACCCAATTTTGTTGCAAGCCATGGCATATAGGTAATGCTACAATAAAATAGAGCAGTGTGGAGAGTAGTTAACAGCTTGACCAGATCACAAGCAAATGAAAACCAAAGTGGCTTCGGTGGAAAGCATATATGTGTACATGTATGTGTATGTGTATGTATACATATATATACATATGTATATGTAAATTTTAAACATATGTGTAGAAAACTTGCCAATTTGTCAATGATAGATATTTAGGAAAGTAGGAACATGATAGATGATCCACAAAAAAAAAAAAAAAAAATCCATGGGTATTTGTAGCTTCTACTATTCCTCTTTTCATTGAGGCATTAATCATTAATATCCTATTTTAAAATAGCAATAAGCCACAAAAAAGCCATGACAGGGCCCCAGAAAAGGACATTTCTATTACTTGACAAACCCTTTCCTGCCCCCTCCAACATCTTCAAGAAAATCCTTTAACTCCAAACTATCCCCACTGTCTTTAAAGCACAGAACGATGCATACCTAGTTCTTTAGTCTTCTGCCTGACCCATTTTTTCCATTTTGGTCCTGTCAAGTTGACATTCTTTCATTTCTTTGATGTGCCATTCTCTTTGTGAAAGGACTCATCACACAACTGGATAGATTTTGCTGACATGATTATGCTTTCTCTCCCCAGTCCAACTCCTGTAGTTAAATGTCTTCTCTGGTAGGTCTTAGTTCAAACTGTATTTCTTGATAGATGCTTTCTGAGTTCCTGTTAAAATTTAGTTTTTCCTACCACCTATTTCTGTATCACAGGAATCAGCTTTATCTCACTTCATTGTGGAAATAATCTTTTAACATTTACATCCTTTATAGTGAAGTCCGTGTGTGTTACAGTGCTCAAGAACTCAGTTTCACCACATTCACTTAGTTTGTAGCTGTTTTAAATTTCCCACATAGTAATAAAAGCTATTTAGTCTTTGTGGAGTTAGTCAAAAATTATTAAATCACTTCATACCCCTTATAAAACAAAAGTACCTAAAATTCCAAGACCAAATGTAGGATCATTTCTCACCACACCTGTCCTCCTATATTATTCACAACCCCAGTGAGCAGAACCACATAGTCCTGTCTACATAACCAATTTTGACACTTCTACCTTCCTCTCCCACAGCCAGTCTTAATGCATCCCAGCAGTTATGTGTTTCTTCAAGTCAGCCCTAACTCTTCACCTACTGTTTCCACTCCAGAGTTCAGCAGTGCTTGTGAAGTTCCTTACATCTGGTCTGAGAGACAAGAATGAATGAAGCTCAACAGTTTCTCTTCAAGGAAACTCAAATTTGGAGTTGGATGTGCAAGTGAGAAAATATCTTAAATGTTTTATTAAGATTCTTATTGTGATCTAGGCAAAGGGTGGCTTAATCTTGAATATTTTCCCTCACTAATCACCTTTGGGAAATTATGTATGTCAATCTTGAAGGAAAAGTGTATTCCCAGTGGAAATTACAAATGAACTGTATACATAATAAAAAGTTGGTACTAGTAAAATGGCTAGAGAAGAAATGTCAGCCTGAACAATTCAACACAAGTATTCATTTATGCTAATGAGCAAAGGGTGGATGAAGCTTGGTGAATCTTCTGTTGCCTTTGGAAGCATCAGACTTATTGTCCTTATCCCACTCTGGTCTGACAAGGTAGGAATGGTAGTTTTTTACATGATCCTCATGAGGGGGTTTAGGTGTGAACAGGAGAAATTTGTCTCTAAGTACAGTTGTGATGAAATAAGTGAATTAATAAACATTGGATCGAAACAAACCAACCCCTCCAAAAAACCAGAAACAAAGATAGATCAAACTGCAAATATAAGAACAGAGGAAATGTTGCATAAGATGATATTTATGAAGTTTTTTTTAAGGCTGGACCCAGGTTTTTGGCAGTTTGGCAAACAGTCATGGTTACTTATGTATTTTTTCTTATTTTTATTCTGTTTTAGTTTTTAATAATAAATTATAGTTTGTTAATGAAAGATATGTTTTCCCCTGGAAAGATTTTTTTAATGAGACACCTTATACATTTTCTATGGCACCAATGCTAATTGATCTTATGACTTTCAGCAAATTAGCCCTCCACAAATGCCCATTATTCGGCACTATTTAAAATTTAGATGTCTGATTTCTTATTATCATGAAAAGCTACACACATCAGCTGTGCTCCCAGAAAGGAGCAGAAGTTGGTTTGATACCACACTTTATTAATATATAAAAGTTAACACCAGAGACATTGATGATTTGAAAGACGGGAAGGAAAGGAAAGCTGTGCAAAGTTAGCGATTGCTTAAGAATTATCATTCGTTGATCACTACTGAGATACCAGAAACAACCTATGAATTTAAACAAATCAGAGTCATTTGCAATGACAGAAACTCAACAGATTCCTTCAAAATATCTAGACTTAAACTACAAATCTTATAAATTTCTTTCTCCTTTCCTGGAATATGAAAGACATCTTTTTAGCAAGTGTTTCAATTCTGAGCATACTCCCATCACTCAGTTTGGGTTGAGGCAGTTTCAACCCTTGGCTCACAGCCTTGTGCATCTATTCTGCAGGTACTAGTGAGACAGGAACCTAGTGCTTCTGCTTTGGCAGCAGGCCATGGCCTCCTGGCGTATTCTCCACTTCCAGACAAATCACAAGTGCACGATCTTTTGCACACAGGGACATGCTGCACACTCACACCTTTGGCTGCACCAACCATGGCTTTCAACTTGAGTAGATATAACATCTTCCTTTACATTGAGCACATGTATTGCACGCTTTCACTGATGATATCTAGCCAGCCCTTCATTTACTTCTGCTATACATTTTGGTTCTGGAAATAGGACATCCCCCTCTCCTCCCCTCCCCCAATATAAAAGGAACAGTACAAAATGAAAATGTTACATCTTCTACTTTCTCAGAAAGTGGCCACATAGATGTTATTGTTATTCTTATTGTTATTAGTAGTACCATGACTCTTTGACCATTTTGTTTCACCCAGAGTGGTTATGCATCTCCTTACAGTGTGTAAGGGACCTTGCAGTCTCTAGTCTCTATACCTAAGTCCTCATATCCTCCATATACAGTCCTTCTTTCCAAATATCTCAGCTATGCAGGGGATTCTTTATGTTTTACAGACATGAGAATTGTTTGCTTTTTAAATTCAACACTTCTTCACTTGTCCTTCTATCTGCTTGGAATTCTTTTACTCTCATAATTTCTATATGAGATTCCTCAATGAAAATCCTTCAATATTCTCAGAAATGCTTTTTCTTACAACTTTTGACTAAGGTAAATTTACTTTTTTAGAGTGTGAAAAATGTACATGCTGCTTGTTTTTTATGAGGGGGGGGTGTGACTCACATAATTAAATTCAAATCCCATAAATTGAGTGGTTGCCTGTGCTTGGCTGTCACCGTAGTCTAACATCTGTAATTTTTTATATTAAGTGAATAATGTGGAAAATGTTGGAAATAATTTCAAAACTAAAATATTTTTATTTGGAATAGAATGTCATATCTCCTCCAAAAAAAATTTACAAATCAATAAAATGACTAAAGGAACCCATTTCTTTACCTAAAAAGGGAATATATGTACCCACATGCAAATTTCTATATTATGCATTTGGGAGGCATATATTTAGTTAAAATTAGGGAGGAACAGGAAGAGGACAATTTATTTTGGAAATGGGTGATAAAGAGACAGTGAAACTACCTCTTTGTCTGGGGCATCAACGTTTAATAGATTTATGAATGCCAAACTTAGAAAGTGATAGGGAAACATCATGGCGTGGCATTTGCATCTCTTTCCCTCTGACACTGTAAAGCTTTAATACTTGTTAAATGAGCACATGAATTTATGTAGTATGCCACAACCTGGCAATCTTTATTTACACATAAGGTATGTTTATCACTTAAGTAAGTCACATTAATTTCTTTCTAAGATAACATATTGCTGATTTTATACACAAAGTCTGCAAGTAAGCAAGATTTACCTTATAGCTAATTTTTCTGCAATGTATTGACCCCACTAAACCAGAAACATTTAAGCTTTGAAATATGTATTGTCATTTATATTTAAAGAACAGCAGTTTTTCTTAGCTGTTTCTTGGTTTAATTGTTCCCCAAAGCTAGATAAATAGAAGAAATAGAATATGTTAGCATTAAACTACATTCTACCAAGGTGACTTTGGTTTAGTTTATGTGGTTCAATTATAAGTGAGCCACTGTTTTTGTGAACAGTTGTTTTCATCACATTTTTCTATTAGACTAGAAAATATGTATTTCCAAGGTAAAAAATGTTGCACATATTCTGGGCTTAAAGTCTAACCTGAAACATTATTAAGTTCAAAAAATAATACCAAGAAATCATCTTCATCAGATATTTCAATTACCAAATTTCATAAAAAAATGACTATTTCTAGCAGTCTTTCTATTTTCATTCCAAACCTACATAAGTATAATCAGCAATAACTATATTATAAGCTCAATGCTATATTGCCTTAAACTTCTCTCAATAAAATGACAATTTTATAGATTTTTAATCAGCCTCATGCAAGTTCTCAGGATAAGGGCAAAATGCAGCTGGAGTCTTTCCCAAAATATAACCTCTGTCATGCCTCTTACAATTACTTTCAATTCTCTACAGAATCTTTTATTCTTTAAAACTTCATATTCTGGTCTCAATTGTCTGCATTTTTCTCAGCTTTTGCCCTTCCAAAATGTACTCAGAAGTGTAACTTATAGCATTCAAAGAGCTTCTAGAACAAGATTTTAAACCTTTCTATATTGCATCTTCACACCAGCTCCAATGGTTTATTACAGGAATTGCCCTATGTCTGAGTACTAATTTCAGTGCAAAGACTAGAGAGCCAAAATAACCCAAAGAAACAAACAAAAAAACCATGTAAATGTGCCTATAGTTTGTGCACACTTATTAATAGTCACAGTAATTAATGGATATTTATGGTTCTAATATAAACCTTTTGGGAGAGCTCTATACAACATACTTTCTGAGTTGGTTGATTTCCAATAATATATTAAGCTGCATTAGTGTGAAAATAAATAATTCTATGCCATTGTGATCCTGTGAGAATGACATAAAAGGTCATTTTCTCCCTTTATTAGGATAACATGAGCATGACTTTAGAAAGTGGCATAATCAAATGGGTGTTTGTTTTATGCTTCTTGAGATCTTGAAATCATAACTATGCAGTTGGACTCAAACTACAGAAAATGAAGGATCCATGTAAGTGTGCACAAATTTAGAAATTTAACCTATCGGTTATCAAAGGGGAAAAACTGTGAAAATAAAACTTCATCTTTTAGCTGAGCAGGTTTAGTATGTCAACTCTTTTAAGACTCGAGAGCCTGAAACAAAAGAATGGTGAGCTCTTGTGTAGTCTGGGTTATATGGAAACTGAAACAACCTAGACGTCTCTTAACAGAAGAGTGGGTAAAGAAACTATGGTAAATTTACACAATGAAATACTATGCAGATATTAAAAACAATGTAGTCATAGAAATTTGCATAGAACTAGAAAAATTATCTTGAGTGAGGTAATCCAGACCCAGAAAGACAAGCATGGTATGTACTCACTTACAAGTAGATATAGACTAGAAAGTACAGGATAATTAGCCTATAATCCAAAAATCCAAAGAAGGCAAGTTACAAGTAGGATCTAACAAAAGATGTTTGAATCTCACTAAAAAGGGGAAATAAAATAGACATCTGAAGTGGATGGATGGCGGGAACTGGATATGTATGTGTATGAGGGGTGGGGGTCAGGATGGATAAAATTTAAGAAAGATGATGGGAGAGAAATCTAAAAAGAAAAAATATGAAATAAGTGTGGAGCATATCACTTGGACAAACTAAAAATCTAGGACAATAGAAACTTCAAGTAATCTAGAAGGTTGGCCCTAGCTGATACTCACAGAAGTAGGAGGTTATAAAACAGTCATCTCCCATAACCAGACAGTACTTCTAATGGAGGGATGGGATACCAGCCCATTAAAAATATTCTTTGACCCACATTTTTTTCCTGCCTACTAGATGTTTGGGGAGAAGGAGGGAGCAGAGAATTAAAAAATGGCCAAAAATGACTGGCCTAACTTGAATTCCTTTCCATGAGAGAGAGCCCTCCCCTAACATTATTAATAATATTCTGCTATACTTGCTGACTGGGGGCTAGCACAATAGTCATCAGAGTGGCTTCACCCAGGAGCTGATGAAACCAGAAGCAGAGATCCACAAACAGAAATTAGCCAGAACTCAGAGAATATTGTAAAAGATGGGGAAGAAGGATTAAAATAGCCATAGAGGTCAAGAACACTACACGAAAACCTACAAAATCAACTATCATGTGCACATAGGGGCTCACAGGGACTGGACTACCAACCAGAAAGCAGGCATGGGATGGACCTAATACCCTACACTTATACAAAACAAGTCCAACTTCCTCCTCTTGTGGGACCTCTAACAGCAGAAATGGGGATATGTCTGACTTCACTCCTTGTCTAGCCTCTATTAAAGATGTGCCCAGTCTTACAACAACTTGGTGTGCCAAGACTAGTTGGTACCTATGGGAGTTCTCCCCTTTTCTGAGGATAAAGGGAGAGATCACAGTAAGAGAAAACGGGGAAAAGAGTGTCCCTGGGTAGAGTCAAAGGAAGGGAAGCTCTAATCAGAATGTAAAATAAACTAATTCATTAATTAAAAACTATGTTTGCTATTTTTATTTATGTTTAAATGTATTAATCTGTGTATAGATACGTACATGAGACTACAGGTTCTTTCAGATGCCATGAGGACAGATGTCTGGAGCCAGAGTTATAGGAGGTTGTGAGCCATTTCACCTAGGTTCTTGAAACTGACATTGGGTTTTCTGTCAAAGGTCTGTTTACTCCTAACCACTGAGACGTCTCTCAAGTTGCAATATTTCCTTTACTTTTATCATTGTGTTCTCATTCATATGTCAAGTACCTTCAAGGGATCTTTTTAAGTGACTGCAATACATGTCCTTATCATTCTATCTTCCAATAACATTATAAACACTTCACTTTTCATCTGTTCTACTAGTATTATGTACATATGTTTCATATGGATATTCTCATTGCTCCTTTCCTATCATCTGTATTATTCTTACCATACTTACAATTTTAACCAATATACCTCACAAGGCAATTTGAAGTCTTAAAAGTATAAGGGAATGAAGTTACACTTTGTTTTCCCACCCCTCTAGGGCAACTGACAGTTACCTGTCCTACTGATTCACAATTCCTTGTTTTATTTTTTATAGGCTAGTCAATATTTTCTAGTGGAAAAGATCCAATAGCACAAATATTCATGTATGCATATATTAGTTTATTGGATGGTTTAAGATAACAACAACAGAATCACAACTGCAAGTTGAGGAAGGATGGTCACTTGGTCCTTGAGGCAGTGTGTCTCAGCAGTAGTAGCTCCCCGAGGGTCTGTCTTTCAATAAAGGGTGGAAAAACAACCAATAGTTAAGTCTATATGGTTGAGTACCACAGCATTTGCATGAAGGTTCCTGAAGAGTAGGTGGTCCCCGGCTGCATTGAAAGACAAGAAATATCGATTCTGATATCAGTGGAGACAGCAGCAGCACTAATAGGGAGTATATATGTCAACCCATTTGTATGGCTGGAGGAAAAAATAAATAGGCCAAACTCCAACTTGAGAACACACTGGGCAAACTCAAACTGAGAGTAAATCCACATGACAATATTCACATTCTCTTCAAAGATGCCAATACCAACGATTCCAGAGCAGAGCAAGACAACTTGTCTGGACTAAAGTGACATGACAACTGAATGCAATATGTGACGTGAGACCAAAAGCTGATCCTGGGCCAGCAGACGAACAGCCATGGGGTCACTGTTGAAACAATACTGCTTATTGTAGAGAAAAAGATATCTCTGTGTAAATCTC
This sequence comes from Micromys minutus, assembly GCF_963924665.1. Lineage (NCBI taxonomy): Eukaryota > Metazoa > Chordata > Mammalia > Rodentia > Muridae > Micromys > Micromys minutus. The sequence continues at coordinate 28,301,820 of NC_137977.1, read as the reverse complement.
TTATATTTATAACTCACTGTGGTAATATGGCATTTTCTTATTCTTAGCAAACATATCTATAAAACTGGGTGAATTTATTAAGGACAGATTGACATTCATTCCAAGTTAAAATGGCTTAAAATATTTTTTCTCTTTCTCCCTTTTCTCTGTTTTTCTCTACTTTTCATTATTCTATATATTAAAATAGGGTCCTTTTAAATTCATGAACTATATGGGAAATTTAACCTTCAACATACTTATGTTTGGGCATAAAATCTGGGGAGTAGCTGTGCATAAGATTCCTGCCTTTGTGACCTAGTTAATGTTGAGATAAAAAGGGGTGTTGGAGCAGGTGTGCCACCATCTGCTCCTTTCTTTTAAAGATACTAGTTGATTCTTCTCTTACTATGTCTTTTCTGCCACATGATGCATTTAAATTCTTTGTAAACTATCCAATCTGAAGCATTTGGACCATGAACCAAATTACCACATTCCTATCTATTTACCTGCCAAAGAAATAAAGAAAAGTACATAGCTACTCTGGAAAAGAGAATTTACGGGGTGTGGGCAAATTTGGTATGTGTACATTTTTTCTGCTACTGTAGATTTTCTATAAAGATTAAGCTATATCAAAATAAACACTTTAACGGTATTTCTAGCAATCCCTGATTTCTTACATCTCTTTCTAGTACTCTAATCACTGTTCTGCAACAGCTTCAGACAACTTACTAGGACCAACTTGGGCTCTCTGGTTCTGTGCTTGCAAAAACACAAATTTCCTCTACCTTAGATTCATGTTTTCATTTAATTTCACATAATTCTGTGTTTATCTAAAGCCACATTTCCTCTAAGGCCAAGGGCATAGTCAGTTTGTTTTGTTTTGTTCTTGTTTTTGTTTTGTTTTGTTTTTTTGTAAGCCATCTAGCATCCTCATAGTAGGACAGGTATTATTATGGCAAAGTGTCCAAAGAAGATTTACAGACAGGCTTTTGTCAATATGGTCTCTCAGAATCACAGGTGACGAAAACTGCACTTGACATATACTTCCATAATTGAACATCACAGAAAAGGGAACACATCACATGGGAAATCATGCAGCTTAAGTCTTCCTGTCAAGAATAACTTCATTCACTTTTGTTTATCTGTCCTTGGTTAAAGTAAGCTCCATGGACACACCCATTTCCTCAGTGGGTGAGAAGTTTAATCTTCAGAAACAGAGCCTGTGCAGCTCTGATGTTGTTTTCTCTCAAGGTTTATAGCATCACAGAGAAGCTACTGTGCCTGTCTGTTTTTCCTGGTGAGCTGGGACAACATTCATAGCGATTGCTGCTCTCCTTCCCATCTAAGCTCTGAAGGCCAGGGTTTAGTACTAGATGTTTTTGGTGCTTATTATCTGATTAAATAGACATTCAGATAGTCTCCAGACCATAGAAACAGACATATGGATTCACAAATTTATATTTCTAGTCCTGTGTGTATCCTTTGTGTATCATAAAAATTTTGTCTATTTTTATTAGGTTACTATTAACTATTAGGAAATGCTTTAGTTATACTATTTAATATTTCATATCCCACAAACCAAATTCAATAAACTATATTAAAATTTGCCTGCAGACATAGAATGTCAAGTTGAAAAGTTTCCTATTTTCTATCCTGCTACAATTTTATTTATTTATTTATTTATTTTTCTGCATGAGAACTTTACTCATTATTTTTTGTTCATGGTCTTTTATATTGTTGTTGTTTTTAAGCAGATTACAGAGTGTTTTAGAATTGTATACGTTTTATAAAAATGACCAAGAGAATTCCAAAAATGTATTGGAAGTGTGAAAATATCAACCTTAATTCTACAACAATTCTCACTGGTATTATATATGAAATTAAAGAAAATCTTGGACTGGAGAGATAACTTGGCAGGTAAAGCCATTGCAAGAGTTTGGTGCTCACAAATTGTGTGGTAGAAGGTGGTAGAGGAAGGAATTATACTTTGATTTCTAAATAAGACTCAGGTATTTTCTCCAATGACTAAAATCATAACTCTAATTGAGTAAGCATATTTAGGTTCCAAGACTCATCATTAAATTTATATATTATCATTTTTATATTTTTAGAACTTTTTCTCAGGTCACAGAACAATAAATCATTGATGATGTTTGTTGAGGATGAGAAGAATGCTGATAAGTAGACACTCTAAGAACAAACTGAGGAACATTGCACCATTTTCCCCTTAGTGAATGGAAATAACATAGTTGATCTTGCACAGATCAGCATGACTTTCAGCAAAACTTCAGAATTTCAATGCACACCACCACATGAATAGGAACGATAAATCCAGGAAACATGCTTGAGGAGTAAAGCATCTGTTGTTGCCTGGATCCCAGGAAGCAGACTTAGAAGGAGGATGTGTTCCTTATCCTACTGTGCTGTCTGAGAACCCAAGTCAGTAATTAGATGAGCTGTTCCTACTGCCATCAACCACTGAGATAAGGCAAATTCTGTGATGCTGTCCTCACGCTGACTTCCAAGCAGAGAATGAATGAAGCCCATTTATGCATCTTTGATTAGTGGTGAAGTTTTGATACCTCTGTGTGAGCATGAGCAAGTGTTTAGTGACAAAATATTATATGACACTTGTAGCTACAATTAAAATTTGCAAGAGCTTGAGGATGAAAACTGAGTGCAGCCCAATTAAATATCTGAAAATGTTTGAATATGACAGATGATTTTATGCAAATTTCCTGTTTTGGAAATGTTCTTTGGGTACATCTGCTGAATTTCTTGGGCTGAAGATGGATTATGGGGACAGAAAAACTTCAAAGTGGATATTGTCTTTGGACTGTTCGCTCCTAGAAATTATAAACAAACACATTAGCAGGATTATATCTGAATACTATAGGGCTGTTACTGTTGAAGTGCCATTTATCCTAAAGTACTTAAGACACTACTATTACTCTATTTGACTGTTGAGGATGGGGGATGAGCATCAGAAGGGACAGATGGAGTGCTGTCCAGGGGCCTTTAGCAGTAAAGAAAAAATAAGTCCTGAACACAAGAAATCTGTTCCAGAATCCCGTTATCAAACTGCATTATATAGGCCTTCTTAATTGATCCAAAGTAACCCTAAAGTATTATATTACTGCACATCATATAGCATAATCAGGTTATAAGGAAAACTCAAGAAAGTTCAAATGTATCATCCTGGCTCTAAATTTTACAGGTTCTATATTTTGAAGGGATATTTTCACCATTTCCCATTGAAATGGAACAGATACCATTTTAACCCACCACCCTCAGGCTATTGAACTTCTAACCAGATCACCCAATAGCATCATTAGCAAATAAGTCATAGAATTCCTGTTCCTTAATCTGGTATATAAAATGGCACTATGTGCATTCTGGTCCTTGCCTTAAGTTACACAGAGCAACTGGTTACATATTAGCTGTGCGAGATGCTGTGCGAACTTGACAGAAGGACAGAGCTTTAGAATCAGGAGAAGCAGCACTGCTGAGATGGCACAGTGTGAATAATGACACCAGGTGGGCTTTCCCTTTGAGTCTGACACACAGAGAAATAGAAGATAGCATAGAAGATAGCATTAAGATAGCTCCATCCCTGTCGATTTATGCAACACCTCCTGTGTTCATATTTGTCACCCAGGGTGTCTGGCATGTTTTATTCCATTTAGTGCTATGTGTTCCTTTTGAAACCTCAAAATCCATTTTCACAGAAATTCTGCCAGGATATATGACAGCTGACAGTACCTTGTTATTCAAGAAAGTGGTATGCTTGTTGTGCATTTGATCGCACCTTTATTGTTGTTGGGAACCAGCTTGTCAGCTATTTGTGCTATCAGGGTAAGATGTATGCCAAGGAAAAGGAAATATGTGCTTGCTAAGCCTACAAGAGGATGCATTGACAGTTGTATTAAGGTCTGAAAGCATGACTTCTGTATTAAAACATATGAAAAGATTATTTTCATTTTTTGAAAGATATCCAAGGTTTGAAATCTGCATGTGTATCATAGTAATACAAAACCAAACCAACCCCATGTGTGTCTGTGACTCCAAACTATTAAAGGCCCACCTAATATGAGCTGGATAAAGTTTTCCAAAATATACAGAAGACCATTTTGAATAGAACTAGATCTTCACACTGCCATGTGTTTAGACACTGAATACAAGTATAAAGCAGCATTTACAGACCACAACTACAATCTCTAAGTAAAGGACATTTCTGTCAATAGATAAATGAAGCCATATAAGAAAACATGGTCATTATTTAATGTCTTAGTCTAACTGATTAGTTTGAGACCCTTACTTTACCTGGTCTCCACATTGGAAAGATGACCTCAACCAACTACTCTCTATTAGGTTGAATTGAGTCACTAAAGTACTGGCCTGATATCAGCAGTCAAAGATTCTCTTCCTCACCCCTGCCCCTTGGACTTGCTTTGACACTCAGCTTCTAGAAGCATCTGCATGGGCATGGTCTCTGCTCCTGACACCCTTTGCCCTCTGGAAGCTTAGCTGTCACTGGCATCTGACCAGCAATGCTTCCCCATTCCATTTGTTTCACCTCTGTTGGTATCAGTGCTTTTCATCACTGCAAATCTCTTCATCAATAACTCATGTTTATTATTTAACTATGAAATATGACAAGAGTAAAACCTTCATTAAATTTCTCTTCACTAAAACAATTAAAATAAAGTATATCTATTTCCATTAATATGACAGATATTAGCTTTTAATATTAGGACAACACTTTCAGTTACAGACTTTTAAGTCAAATTTGTTTCTCAACAGTTTAGTGGATAGACATAATCTGATAGCTTGCAATAGAATTTTTATATTTTATAAATATTTTATAAATAAATATTTTATTTTATATTTCCCACTATGAAATTCACTAGTCAAAAGTGACAACTAAGAATGTGCAATGGTACTATTATGGCTGATCAGTTAAATTTTAAATTTTTGCTTAACGTTCATCACATAAGTTTATATCATCACATATGGCCAGAGTCCTTGGAGAGCTCCATAACAGATAACGTGTTAGAAGAAGCCAGGTAAAATGTGAGGATATAGTGGATAAGGGAAAGCCTGGCTTTCTCTGAGGTGTGGCTAGGTCAGACATATTGAGGCTACTCTGCAGATAAGGTGTTCTTCAATACACAATGAGAGATGGAATGTGTCTGCTAGGCTGAAGCACAACTTAGGGAAGTACTGTCTTTGACACAGGGAACCATTACTAAACTCATGGATACCACCCAGAAATCAGAATTGCTCTGTCATATTCATTCATACTCAAATATCACATCAATGTACAGATTATTTAAAACAAATGTGAAGCATGACATTAATAGTAGATGAATGTGTTTTATTTTGGTTACTTCATTAAATTTTGTATTAAAAACATTCTTTTGATGATACTGTCAACTTAATTTTATAGCGCCTTGTCTTGGTAACATGAAAATACTCATTAATGCACAATCTATAATCTAGCTTCATTCAGAAGTATGCAAACTGCTAACCAGGTTAGGCAAAACCACATTAGTCAAGGTTTGAAAAGAAACTGTTTCTAGTACGTTGAAATTCAATCTTTACCTGAAGAACAGTTATGTAGGAGTTACCTAGCAGAATATGATGTGCCTGTTTGTGAGAGTTTGTAAGAGAGTAGGGTTGATTAGGGTACATCAGATTATCTTCTCATTAGAAAAACTTTATCTTCTACATAATGATAGAAGAGAAAAAAGGCTGGAGTAGAAAAAAAATAAATTTATTTGTTTATTTGTGTATTTGTGTATTTATTTATTTTTGGACAGTTCATATATTTTTATTCCAAATGTCCCTTTTCCTAGTTCCCCCATTTCCCATACCTTTCCCCCTGCTTATATGAGGATGCTCTCCCTCCCATCAACCCACTCTCACCTCAACACCCTGGCATTCTCTTAAATGAGGGAATTGAGACTTCACAGGACCAAGTGCTTCTTCTCCTATTTATGCCAGAAAAAGCAACAGATATAAATATCATCAAGCTGGTCTAAAAAGTGGGGAATAGTTTGCATAGAGATAAAATGAAATATCCCCTACATTGCTGCACCATCAGTACATGGGAAAACATAAGGACTAGAACACAGACAACATGTATCTCTGGTTCTAGAATATGTCTCACTGCTATTTTTCAGTTTCGAAGGCTTATTTATCTTTCCTTGAAAAAATAAGACAGTGCATTTCTCTTTTGTCTTAGCAATAGCTCTTCTTTTCTAAACAATTACTATGAGGTGACTACACTTATAAGCCTTTCTCATGTTTTTGATTAACTCATGTACCCCAAACACAACCCTAGAGAATTACCTTTATAATCTCCCTTTTATCTTATGGCACAGAAATAGGGACAATGATTTAGTATCCTTAATTTTTACTAGGCCACCATTAATTCATTTCATGCAATGACTTTAGTCTCAGCCAATTGCTTCTTAAACAGACTTGTGGAGTTCTACTTCTCTGTACCATTCTTACAGATGCTTTAGGCTGAATCCCAAAATGATGGTAAAATTGTCTTTCCTTTAAACATGAAATTTGAGTTGTTTGGAAATAAGATCAATATAAAATCAACTTAAGATTAAATTTCTCTTGAACTGAAAAAAAATGAATAGTTTAAGAATTATTAAAATAAGTGATAGCACACTCAACACTATATTAAGTTATTCTATAGTTTACTTGATTAGACATAATTATCTTGATAATATTATGGTTAAACTAAATACGTTTTTAAATAAATATTTCAACATGAATATTTTCAGACATGAAACACATTTAATTTTAAATGATTTTAAGGGGACATGATTTGGAAGGTAATCTTAAGAGATTAGATTATTGCCAATGAGCATTAAAATATGTATGTATATGACATTCAATAGATATTTATAGCTTAGTAAGAATCTGTGTTTACAGATTTACCTCAATGCAATATGGTAACAGCATGTCTTTTCTGTTTGCTTGATAATTACATTAAAATCTTATTGCCATAAATGACTTTATGGCAGAGAATTATGAACGCGCACTTTTTTATACTACTAGAAAAAGACAAGGCTTTCTATATAGAAGTTAAATCATAAAATCTGTTATGCACATATACAAATGTTTTTGGTTAGGAGTGGGAACTTAACCCAATTGTTAATGAATTTTTATTCAGCTCTCAGCTTAGTTCTTTAATAACTCCCAATACACTGCTTTAGCATTCATTCATATACTCTGATTGCTCTTCAGTCCTATGGAATCCATCAGGGCTACTCATCATACATCAGTGGTACTTATGAAAATTTGATATGCAATAGATCCCACCTTGTGAATTTCCCATATTTCCATTGTGACTTAACTCATGATGATTCACTCTTGCCTGCCTTCCTTATAAAAAACTTCCTAGTAAATTTCACTAAAAGTACTCTGTGGATACAAAGGTATTGATGGCTCAATGATGAAAAGTATTGGCTGTTCTTTCAGAAGACTCAAGATTGTTTGCAAATGAAAACTGCCTGTAACTCCCATATCAAAGAATCTGATGACATCTAGTATCTGTGGGCACAGCTCATAATTGGTGTACATACTTGCAGATAACACACACTTAAAATTTTTAAAAATGTATGTAAATGCTAGGTTTACCATGCCTCTAATGTTCAAAACTCTGCAGTTTATTCCACAGCAACAAAATAAAATTAAACATTTGAGAGCCAATTTTATATAAATAAAGGTTGACAAAATAGGAGAAGTTTTAACATTTGGGTATCTGGACACTCTTTCTGAATAAATTCTTTATTTCTCCTTTTTTAGTTGAAGACTACGTAGGAAGGAATAATAGAATACTCTAATATCAGGATAACAGCAGCAGACCAGTGTTTACAGACATCGTCTGGCCATGAAACTCTGAGATCTTGGGGACTAGCAGAATTTGGTAGGAAATATAAAAAGGAACTGTAAAAGATGAGACACCAAGTGAGTATGAAGGTCAGATGACAAAGGAACTTGTGTGTTCAGAAGAACATAGAGTCCACAGACCTGCAGTAGAGATCTGTTTAATGACATGTGCAGAGAGGATACAAGGTCCAGAATGTTCACCCAGAATTGTATAACAGAGCAACAACCTTGAGTTTCACATCATCAAATTTTAACCCTTTTAGCTAGAGAAATGTGTCCTACTTTTCTGGATCTGGGTGCTCTGTCCTTATCACCTGATTGAGTAGAGAATGTCTTCTGACATAGCCCCCTGGCACTGCAACCATGTTGGCATGTGGAGATTTGATTTTGTAGAAGCTGAGAATGCTTTACTGCACTGGAGTCTCGGTGGATTTCTTCTTCTTTATCCTGTGAGCTTGGAACCCACAGATACTTGATGAAAACTGGGTCAATTTGCCATCCGTGAGATAAAACACAGAGTGGCCAGTCAAATGTTGTCTAGCAGCAATTCCCAATCAAGCATATGAAAAGTGAGGCTTATAAATCCGAGTGTCCGTTTTGGATTCAGCCCCGAGGCATGCAAGACTGAATCAGTAGAAATGCTTTCAGTGGCTCATGGCCTGGTCAAATACTGTTTCAGGCACTTCAGTGCTTAGATGCAGGTCACACTCCTATGACCTAAACAGTGGAATCTTTCCTCTGTTAATAGAATCAGGCTGCCACTCTAACATTGACCTCTGTAGTGGGATAGTTTTTTGAAAATATATATTACATTCAAAGGGACTAGAACTTCTGCTAGAACTCACAGGCAAGTTAATAATAAATACACTTGAGATCACAGAAAACTTAACCTGCTGTACTACTATGTATGCTGTGTGTTGTTTTATCTGCCTATAAGAGAACAATGCAGCATCCTACTTGTTTTGGATTTCTCATGAAATCAGCTTTTCCAATCGAAGCTAATGCACACTTTTAATAGTAAAGTATGTGCTCTTCCAGGCCTCTCACTTAGAATAGTGCATGTATGACATAGTGATCACTTTATGAAAACAACCACCAGGTGGGATGCAATTTTATATAACAAATACTGAGCACATATGCTAGGAACAACATGTGAATATAGTTAGATAATTTATGTTTGTGATTATTTGCTTTTCTGAGTGCTACAGGGTCAGTGGAAGTCAGTACCTTGATCTCATGGAAAGTTCTGTCAAAGAATGCTGTAAAGAATTCCTCATTCACTCCACACATAATACAATAAATACAGAGTAAACACCTTTGTTGGAGACAGAAACCGACTGTGACAAACAGCAGTCACAGAGATCAGACACAGACTATATATAGACCGATGAGCACCCACAAACTACAGATAAAGGAAGTGCACAAGAAAAGAAGTGAAGAATTCAAACTCAGGCTCATTCTTAGGAAATGAACACTTCCAAGGGGGAAGTGTTGAGTTTCTATTGCTTAATCTATTGCACAAATAGATTCTGGTGCCTTTGTGGTTGTCTTTCATGAGATGATGACTTGAACTGAGAGAAGGTGACCCTCTCTCCAGAGTAACTGAACGTGTGCATACCCCACTCTCTTCAACTAAAAGATTTTGGACAGGCTTTTAAATTATTTTAATCTTCACATGTTTCATCCTAAAAAAAAATTAAAAAGAAAAGCAAGATTTTCTTTCATTATGAACTATTCTCTTGAAATGTGAGCCAAAATAAACTATTTCTCTTCTTAAGAAAAATATAGAAAAGAAAAGCAATGAGATAAAAATGGATAGATTTGCATTCTTCTACATGCTGACAGCCAGTTAAATCAGCATCACTTGTTGAAAATGCTGTTTTTTTGTCCTACCGGATGATTTGTAGCTCTTTTGTAAAAAAGATAATGTGACCATAGGTGTGTGGGTTCATTTCTGTGTCTTCAATATTATTCCAGTAATCTACCTGACTTTCTCTGTACCATTATTATACAGTATTTTTTTATCACAATTGCTCTGTAATACAGCTTGAGGTTGAGAATCATGATTCCCCCAAATTTTTCTGTTATTTTTGAAAATAGCTTCTTTTTTATTCTGGGATTTTTGTTATTTCAAATGTATTTGCAAATTGTTCTTTCCTACTCTATGACAAGTTGGAAATTTGATGGGGATTGCATTGAAAGTAGATTGCTTTTAGTAAGATGGACATTTTTACTATATTAATCCTCCCAGTTCATGAGCATTGGAGATTTTTCCATCTTCTGAGCTCTTCTTTGATTTATTTCTTCTGACACTGAAGTTCTTGCCATACATATCTTTCACTTTCTTGGTTAGAGTACCACGAAGTACTACTCAGCTATTATAAACAACGATTTCATGAAATTTTTAGGCAAATTGATGGAACTAGAAAATATCATCCCGAGTGATGCAACCGAGACACAAAAGAACACACATGGTATGCTCTCAGTGAGAAGTGGCTATTAGCTCAAAATCTCAGAATACCCAAGACCACATGAAGCTCAAGAAGAAGAAAGATCAAAGAGTGGATATTTCAGTATTTCTTAGAAGTGAGAAGAAAATATTCACAGGAGGAAATATAGAGACAAAGTTTGGAGCAGATACTGAAGGAGAGGCCATCGAAAAACTGCCCCACTTGGGGGAATCCCATATACAGTTACCAAACCAGGCCCTATTGCTGATGCCAAAAAGTGCATTTGGACAGGAGCTTGATATAGCTGTCCCCTGAGAGGCTCTGCCAGAGCCTGACAATAGAGAGGCAGATGCTCTTAGCCAACTACTGGACTGAGAATAGGTTTCCCAATAGAGGAGTTAGAGAAATGACTGAAGGAGCTGGAAGGGGTTTCATCCCCATAGGAAGAAAAACAATATCAACCAATAAAAAACCAAGTGACTAATCCTCCAAATACATGCAAACTCCTAAATTTGTTTATCAACTGTAAAATTTCCCTAGTAGGGTTTTAGGGGTCATTTATTTATATGATTATATAATTGGCAAATAGCAATTATTTGACTCTTTTCCTTTTTTTAATTTGTATCTCCTTGATATTCTGCAGTTGTCATATTGCTGTAGCTAAATCTTTAAGTACTATACTGACTAGATATAAAGGGAGTGGACAGCCTTGTCTTACTCTTGATTTAAGGTTATTTCCATTTAACTTCATGTTGGATATTGCCTTTATTGTGGTTTGGTTTGTACCTTGTATCACTGATCTCTACAAGATTTTTATCACGAAGGTGTGTTAAATAAGATATTTTTAGCATCTAATGAAATAGTGAGGTATTTTTTTCTTTCAATTTGTCTATAAATTGGATTACATTGATGGAATTCTCATATGTTGAACCACCCTTGTATTTTTGGCATGAAGCCAACCTGATCATGGTGGCTCTTATCAGCAAGTGCTTTTTGGCATCAGAAATAATGTTGAGGTTTGGTGTTTACAGATGGAATGATCCCTAGGTGGGACAGTCTCTGGGTGGCCTTTCCTTCAGTCTCTGCTCCATGTTTTGTCCCTGCATGTCCTTTAGGCAGAAACTAATCTGGGTTAATATTTTGAGATGGATATGTGGCCCCATCCCTCACCTAGGGGGAGTGTCTATGTACTGGAGGTGGTCTCTATAGATATTATCTTCCCTTTGTTGGGTATTTTGGGTAATATGATCTCCATTGGGTACTGGGAGCCATTTGATTCCTTATCATCTGGGACTTTCTATTGGTTCCTCATCCACTACTGCTATATATTACTTTTCAATTTCCTGTACCTCTTCATACCTGATTCTGTCCCTCTAGTTTTACTTTACTCTCCTCTCTCCCTCCAGGTTTCTCATTCTCTCTACCTCTTGTGATTATTTTGTTCCTGATCCTAAGTAGGATTGAAGCATCCAACTTTGGTCTTCCTTCTTAAACTTCATATGGTTGTATTGTGAGTATTCTGAGCTTTGGGGCTAATATCCACTTATTAGTGAGTATATACCTCATAGGTTCTTTTGCACCAGGGCTGCCTCATTCATAATGATGTTTTCTAGTTTCATCCCTTTGCCTGCAAATTTTATAAAGTCATTTTTCAAAGCTTGGATTTGTTCTTAAATTACCAGCGTACTTCAAGGAAGAACATAGCTTCCCCTTAGTGCCATCATTTACTACATTTTTCATTGTTTCAGAAAGTGAAGTTAATGTATTAGAAAAAAAAGAGACTTTCTTATACCACAATAGAAAAGTTCAGATCAGGTGAAAGTAATGTTTATTATGTATGTGGGGATGGAGTTATGTATCTCTGTGTTGGAATTGCTGTCATTTCATCTACTTTCTCTCACTCATTCTCTGTTCTCCTTTTTCCCTCCTTCTCTTGTGTGTTGGCTTACACTTTTACCATGACCTATGGCTGAAAATGGCTGCTTTCATTCTTAAGATGGTCTTTGCCAAACTCAGTATCCATGGTAAAAATGACTGTGTTAAGGATGCCATACTGCAGTCAGCTGTTGCTAAGGTGGTTAGGTTTATCTACTGTGCTGCATGTGAATTTTAACAGCAAGGAATAGTTCTATAACAAAGTGATATGGTCCTAGAGAAATACTGGCATCTCTGTTATGAAAGCACAGCCTCACCAAAAATATAGTGCTAATGGAAGATTAGTTAAACAGTATGAAAGGAAGGGCTGAGAATGTCAAAACTATATAAACTTCAAAGAGAATGAATCCAAATTATCAACTTGAAAACCAAAGGTCATCCTTCTTAAATCTTAAGATAAATCTTAAATGAGGAAAATCTAATACATCATCTTGAATATGTGTTAACATGAAACAGTTCTTTGGGCTATATATGATGGTATATATTCATAGTACTCTTATTTAACGCCAAGACAGGAGGATTGTACCTATCCAGACTGACAAAACAAAGGAAAACAAAATAAATCAAAGAAAAGCAAGACAAGGGAAACCAAAATATGGTTTGATGAATAATGAGAAAATAGTTATTAATTTTAGTTGGCTGTTTTACCAAAATATCTAAGGGCAATAATGTCTGATAACACAAGCATCATAAATACTTCAAGTTTAAAATTGGTGTGGCCTTTCATCACACCTTCTTTCTTAGCATCCATCTGGTCAGTGATTCAACTGAGTCTCTTAGACATAATAAAAACTTGCTTATCTACTAGTAACTATGAAAGTTGCCAAGAAATAAAACAGCTCATGTGCATTGCTATCGTTAAATATTACTGGTTTCCTTCACCCAGAATTCTGCTGCTTCATTTCATTTGCTATTTCGAATACCTGCTGGGTACAAAATACGCTGCTAATTACTGAGGCGCACACAGGATGGAATATTTCAGGGTTTTCTTGAGGGTCAAAGCAGCTGAGCCATGAAATGACTTTGGAGAGAATAAGGTGCAATGTACACATGAAACACTGTTATTCTTCTGGATCCTGTAGAGTGTCCAAGAAAAAATAATGTCATCCAGTCTTCCAGGCATCTGAAAATGGAAAGCTGCCACGGGAAGAACCAACTGCACAAATAGTGATTAATATGAAAAAGCTAATTGGATTGAGCCTTTAGAGAAAATACAGAGAGCTAAGAGGTGGAGCTCCCCACACCACTCTTGTTTGTTTTAGCAAAATGGAAGGCTTCTCCCGTTTGCATTTCTGCTTATTAATATGCTGGGTGAACTACTGTCAGAGCCTGGTCTGTTATGTTTGAAGTGCTTTAATAAAGGTGACTAGGGGCACCTGAAATAGAGTGACAAGCACCTAGTATCAGACAATGCTTCCTTATCCTTTTTACATTAATCTCCTCTTCTGCAAAGATCAGTCCATGTATTTAACTGGAAAGACTAGAATGTAGGCCATCTAAATGGCAGGCATAGCAAATTAATCCTGGCCGTTGGAACACAAGTAAAGAATATGAGTGTTGGAAAAAGAAGTAAAAACAGAGTGTACTTGTACAAGAACAATTTAATCGCTAAACAAAGCAGAATTGCCTCTGTATTTAGGCATCTGTGGCTTTAATTGCTCTCAAGAAGTTATTGTTTTATAGCTTGATTCTCAGCTTGTGTCTGAACAGACATATAAAAAGCAGCGCACCTTCAGCTCTGACATAAGCCTCTGCATCCACCTCCAGGTTTTTTATATAGACGTTTTGCCCATTTATTCTAGAAAGACCCCTCAAATACAGCAGGAAGAACCAGTAGCGATGATCCATGCTCATCACCTCCAGAAGCATTCAACTCTTCCTCAAGTCCTTGCAGTCAGCATCCATGTTCAACTTTGAATCAGAAGGCAGCTTCTTTGTAGCTGAGACAAGTTTGGGGATACAGATGGGGTAGGGTGGCCTTGACTGATCCTTCTGAATCATAGAAGGAAACCTGCTTCTCAGACAAGCTTGATCCTGCTTGTTTCACACAAACCATTTGATTCAGACACCTTCAAATTTCTACCTAAGCCACCTCAATAGAGGGTTGTTACCATAAATCATTTATTGAACACTTGCTATATGTAAGATATTGAGACCAATGTCTTATTACTTATTTGATTTAACCACATGTATTTTTATAAATATGAAGTCTCCCCTCAAAAAATCAGTCTGGGTTGTGTTGCTGTTAAGTTCAAGGAGAAGCATAATCAATGAAAGGAGCTGGGTAGTCAACAAATGTCCAGCAAACTTATATATTAAAATATTATTTTTATTTGCATGGGTGCACATGAATGAATTCATGAGTATTACATGTTTACAGGAACCCATGGTGGCCAGATTGTGTATTAGTTCCCCTGGAGTTGTAGATATTTGTGATTCATCATGAAGGTGCTAAAAATAGAACACATGTCATCTTCAGGAGTAGTAGTACACACTTTTAACCACTGGGCCTTCTCTCCACATTCTGAAACAAACCACCTCTATAACATTATTTTTGAGCTTTACAACATTGGTCATCTTTTTTCTAATAATATTATGGTGTTCAAAACACAGACAATAAATACTCTATATAACCAGAATACAATGTCCCCATAAATAATTCTGATGTTTTGAGTAAGATCGCCCCCACAGCCTTATGTGCTTGAATGCTCTGTCATCAATGAGTAAAACTACTTGAGAGTAATTGGAGGGGTATGGCTTTGTTGGAAGAAGTGTATTGGAGGAAGTCACTGAGGATGGGCTTCAAAAGCACAAGCCAGGCCCAGTAACTTCCTCAAATTCTGTTGCCTAAAGATCCAGTGTAAAACTCTTCTCCAGTACTACATCTGCCTGCATAATCTCTCCTTTCTACCATACACTAAACATTGGTATACACTGAGCACAGGTAATACACTAAAGCTCAGTGAGCAAGCCCTAATTAAATGTTTTTTACAAGAGTTTTTGTAGTCATGGTATTTTCATAGCACAGAAAAGTGATCAGGATACTAATAAACCTCTTTTCATCTGGAATGGCCAGGGCTAAGAAAACAGCTTTGCAAGGGTTGAGGGTGTACTATCCATAAACTTTATTTTACCAAGATCCTCATAGCAGCAGCTTGTGCAAGCAGGCTCAGCACACCCACCACCCTCACTTCACACCTGAAGTGATTCAAAGACACCCACCAGACTTCTAAAATCCAGAAGGGCTTTTGATATTTATTGACAGTTTTCTTTTTACCTCTAATATGTAAATGAGGGAAAATCAAGAATAAAGAAATATCCCTCAAAGGTTATGTCACACATACTGGATTGCGTTTAAGACTGCCAAATAATAACATAGTTTGTGCCCTTCCCTTGCTTTTTCTTTCTGCTTGAAATTTAGGAATGTCAGAACATTTCCAAAATTATTCTGTCACGTTTTTTCTTATATTCAGTATTAAAACTTTATCTCTACACCATTGAGTCACAATCATAAAAAGAGAAACAACACGGAGTATTGATACAAAAAGAGATTTCTTTTTTATTTTTGCTCCCTTTCTCAACCACCTTCTCCCTCCTTAGCACATTGGCATTCTGCTACACTGGGAAAAAACAAGCCTTTGCTGGAACAAAGGCTTCTTCTCCAGATGCCAGACAATGCTATACTCTGCTGCATATGCACCTGGGGCCATAGGTCTCTACATGTGATCTTATTGGTTGCTGTTTCAGTCCCTGGGAGCTGTGGTGGGTTTGGTTAGTTGATAATTTTGTTCTTCCCATGGGGTTGCAGACCCTGTCAGCTCCTTGAGTTCTTTCTCTTGTGTCCTTTCTAAAGTTCTGTTTCTGGGAAAAAAGAGAACCTTCAAAGGCCCTTCAAGTTTGTTCCATGCTTCTTTGAGGATACTTCATGGATTGGTTTTTGTAAACAAGGTAACAAATGGTCTTAGCTTTTTAAATTATATAAATTATAACTATAACTATATATACATATATATATATGTATGTATATATATATATATATATATATATATATATATATATATATATATAGTTTAATTAACAGTTGAGCTATGAAAGACATGTATTTTAGAAGAAACAGTTTGTTTTTCCATTGAGCTTTGAAGACATAATTACTAAGAATATCTATCTTTTAAGATGACTGTAGAATATACTAATTCATTAGTTTGTCTTTGGTGTCTTCTAACTAGGCTCCAATATTCAGTTAGTCATATATGTGTGTGTCTCACCCTTTGTATGCTCTTGATATGAAATCTTAATTTTATGGTCCTCCTGTTTATGCCTCTCAGAGAAAGGAAAGAGAATCTTAAGAGAAAGGACAAAAGAATGATGTGTATTTGGGAAGCATGATGTCAATATTCTACATTTTGGCTACCATTTCAAATTATCTTTTGGCAATGTTTATATTAATAACTATGATTTTAATAATGTTTAATTTTTGGCACCATATGTTTTAGGGCCTCTGGGAACTTGAACAAAATTTGCTGAACAAAATTTAGAATTAACCAAATAAGATAATAAAGTTAGACTAGGAGCCTGTAAGCCTAGAACATAGACTAAATTTATGCTGGTAGGAAAAAATAGGCCTGCCTCTAATGATGCAGATCTGGAGGAGCCATATTTCATGAATATGGTCGTGCATTTGAGCATGGCATCTATAACCTGCTGGGCAAGGATGCCGTTAGCCATATCCACCCCATCTCCTCTCATGGGGATTGTTTCCTTTTCAGTTTAATTTGTTCATTAACAGACAGACTTTATGATATGCACAGGCTGTTGGGCTAGATAAAGTTATGATTAAGATGGGCTAGGAGGCTGTTAAAGTATCATCTGGGTTCAAATGCAGCTTACTCTTGTAAGATGGTGTCTTTATACAACAAGGTGGGTCAGCCTATTGGATGAGAAGGAAAGATTGGTGGGAAAAAGTCTAGGAAGGAGAGAGGAGAAGCTGGAGATTCAGGAGGAGGCAACATGGAAGCAGACCTGGATGTTTCTCTCAGTGCATTTCTATATGGATAATGTTGTTATAGATATTTTATAAGGAATGGAATTGTACAGGATCATTTGACTTATCTAGGTGGGGAAATTATATTATTCCAATTGGATCAGAGTATTTTGGTGTGTTCTTTGATATGGTGACTTAATTGAGTTCAAAGTGGTGGGAAGCACAAAGTCTGCCACGAAGTTAGGATATGTGTGTGTGTGCTAGGCTTGGCAACATCATGCCAAAGGAAAGTGAGTGAAAACAACATGCTGGGGCGGTTGCGGACCACCCAACACAGAAGCAACTTCGGTAGGCAGTGTGGATCGCGCCTGGGTCAAAAGAAGCTGAGGTCTGTGAGTACATGGCCTGGAGCCGCTATGACAATGATACCCTGCAGTGCCTTGTGGTCCTACAGGTGCCGGCTCTAGCGCGGGATAAAAAGGTAAACCGTCTCTTATTTTTACCACTACACACTCTTTAGTTTTATCATCACAGAATTAGTCAGCTAAGGGAAGCTTTTTCCTAGAAAACCGGGTTATTCTAGGAAGTGATATCACCAATAAAGAAATGTACTTATTGTTAGACTGTGTGCCAAAATTTCAGAGCCTGGTATCTTGGATCCATTTGTGATCCAGAGGCAATCTGATGAGGAGAGGACTTTGTGGTGCAGAGAGACTGAGTTTCTGTGTCAGAGCTCTAGGTATAGCCTGGCTGGTGTTTGGGGGCAGATATTGATGGAAAGAAGACACTGTAGGGAAAAAAAAAAAAACAGAAAAACTTACTAACACTGTAAAGAATTTTATTATTTAGAAGACATGGTATGGTATGTGTAATAGTCTAAGTTTGCTCTTCTGCACAGTTATGTGCCTCAAATGCCACAAAATTCTTCCATTTAATCAATGATATTTTAGGCTGTGATGTAATTATAGATGGAAGAATCCTAGCCAAGTGGACTGGTAATTCATAGACACAGGAGTATTAGTTGAGCAAAGGAAACTTCAACAATTGTTGCAGATGTTGAAACATTTCAAGGACCTCTCTAGGATCTTGTCCCATGTTCGCCAGAAACACTAGCCTAGTTGTAATGGCAATTTCATGTCCACCACTTCTGCCATGTGTACATCCTTACAATTTTTTCCTGGATGAAAACCTACCTCAATGCACTCAGTGGTCTGAGCAATGTTCTCGAAACAGATAACTACTTATAGTAAAGGAACTCTGCTTGAATGTACTCAAGTTGCTTCTGCACATATTATCAGGAGTGTCTGTAGAATTACTCCCCCACTTAAGTCGTGTTTTCAGTTGTTGGAATTATTTTTCTGTCTTCTTTTTTTATCCACAGGAAATATTTGCTATGTCCTTTAATGGACCTAATTGTAGGCTAGAGCCTGGGCATGCAGCGATAAACCTGGCAGACATAGTACTTGTCCTGGATGTGTGCTGCAATGGTAGCAATTAGTCCTTACTCACTTCTGCTGTCTCACGAAGGGAATGGTGTTGCTGGACCCAAATCACCACAGGTTAACCAGAGCAAAGTATTCCAGCAATTTGCTAAGAGTGATAGGTACTTGAATTTGCCTAATTGCTCTCCCCAAATGAAGCATAGGGAACACTAGTCACCACAAAGGTAACAGTAGCACAGTGTTGACACACCTGTTTTCTCCTCTACCCTGAGAATTGTGTTTGAACGTGGTGGAAAGAACACTGAACTAGGAGTCAAAGTTCCTGTGCTTTGGTTCACTGCACATTGGTCTCTATAGGCTTAGTTTAATCACCTCACATCTTCTGTTATTATATTAGCTGAAGGTGATAAAACAATGCCTTGTAGTATGTGTCCTAGGGGTAATAGAAAAACAGGTACACGTGTATATTAGAAAATTCCTTGCACATAAATTAAGGTGTGAGGAAATTAAGTACTACTATTTAATTAAACTCAGGAAAATTTTGTTTCTTTCTTCCCACTGGAGTGGCAGAAAGGAAATTCTCAGTTATTTGGGGGATGTCCCAGCTGAAGCAGTCCTGAGGTGTATTATTCACAGTAGTGCTTTGGGACTGCCTCACTGGGGACATTAGAATCCATGCCAAGGTCTAAGTCCACACACTAATGGCCCAGACTCTCCTGTGCATCTATTGATAGTATTGTTTGCACATTAATGCCACTTCTCAGTGGGAGTGTTACAGTCCTTCCTTCCTTTTCTAGAAAAGCAGACAAAATAACATTATTTTCGTATTTCCAAGCTCTTGACAAAACCAAGCTCTATTAATATCAAGCAGCTCTTTCTTTGCTTTCCACCCTGAAAAACTGGCCTGAGGCAAGAGGCCAAAAAACACAAAGCATGAGGCTTCTTGCTTAGAAGATGTAGAAGATAAAATATGAATTATTCATATCTTTGAGACAAACAATACAAATCCATATATTAATAAATTACCAGTCAAAGGGTATTTAAGAATCAAGATTTCTGATAGATATAGTGGTTTATTATTAGAATTTGTTTCTGATTCGCAGAAAGGCATCTCTGTGGAATAGCAATGAACAAGAAAGGGGACATGTCTCCCATTCACATATGCTGCTCTCTTCCAGATGTGGCTCAGGGCCTGGTCATTCGGAGGTATTTCATGTTCCAAAAGGCCTTCAGAGCCATCACAGACCACAAAGTCTTTGATTAAATTCAACTAAGGACAAGTCATCTGAAATATTTTGCTGTTTCCTTGGGATAACATGTGAGTTATGTTTTAACAGGTTGCAGAAAACAGACATTAGGAAAAGATGTATAGCTTTTTGAGAACAGAAAAATGAGAGACTCATTATAGTCCATTGACATTACCTCTTTAGTAGCTTAGTTAAATTCTGAGTTTGAGTGTAGACCCTATTACCTTCTCTCTCTTAATGTTCATCACTGCACACTCATTAGAATGCTTAATTAGAGCACTTAATTAAAGAATACATACCATGAATACAATGCTACCACTAATACAGTACTGGCATGCTTGGTCTATGCCTAGGAATTAACTTTTATCTATTTACAGTGTTGAAATGTGCTGCTCTCTGAGAATGGTGTCTTCCAAATGGAATATGACCAAGTTCTAATCCCTGGTTGCTATGAGTATATATATATATATATATATATATATATCTTGAGATAGACTTTCAGAGATGTACAGTAAATTGAAAAATGTTCTCTACAATTCATGTTTACTTGAGATTCAGAATTTAACTTACTTGGAAAAAATATTTGGGAATACAATTAGTGAATCATATAAGTAAAGATAATATGAATGGTAATAAGTTAATGAGAACAGTAGCACATACTTGGTTAGGATAGATCTACTACTGAAGACTTGTGTCCTTATAAGAAGATAGATACAGAGACAAAGATACACAGAATAAGGAGAACATATGAAGACAAGTTATCCTGTCATAAGGAAGAATCTTCTGACTATTGAAGAGCTGCAAAAGGATTCTTGCCCAGCAGCTTTGGAGGGATATCTGTAAAAACAGCTTTGTTTCAGACCTGTTATCTCTTTCCTAGTTTGGTTTCTGTTACTTTAATAAAACACTGACCAACTGTGGCTAAGGAGAAGAAGGGGTTTATTTCACTTTACATTCCATCATTAAGAAAAACAGTATCAATCAACTGGACCCTACAGAACTCACAGGGCCTAAAACACCAACCAATGAGTACATATGGACAGACCCATGACTCCAGACACATATGTAGCAGATGATGACACTGTCTGGCATCAACAGGAAGAGAAGTCTTTGGTCCTATGAAGGCTCATTTCCCCAGGGCAGGAGAATGTCAGGGCAATGAAATAGGAGTGGGTGGCTGGTAGTGGGAGCATCTTCATTGAAACAAGGGGAGGGGGGAAACGGAATAACATTTGAAATGTATATATACAAAATATCTAATAAAATATTATAAAATGAATTCTGTACCCAAAATCAAGAATTAAAAAGACCTGGAGGAGCACTGCTTTCTGGCTTGCTCTACGTGCTTCCATACATAACACAGAATCACCTGCTCAGTGGTAACACACACTGTCATTTGGGCCCTTTAATACCTCTCAAGGAAATAGCAGATTGGTTTGTTTATTGGCCAATCTGATGAAGGTAATTCCTCCATTAAGGCACCCTCTTCCCAGATGACTGTCAAGTTTATAGAAAGAAAACCTAAATGTACAGCCTTCAACTTGTTAGAAAGCATATTTATGTTATTTTAAGGCCCCACTTGTGCACCTTTACTATCTCTTTTGAAACTAATGCAAGCTATAATATAAGATATCTAGATGCATTTTCCTGAATTTAGATTAGACCCTAAATCTACTATCTGATGTTCTTACAAGAGAAAAAAGGTAGACACTGGAGGTACAAACTCAGAGCTGAAGACCATATGGAGGCAGAGACTGAACTGACATTAATTCAAATGGTTCCGGATTTATGGCGAGTCACTCAAAGCAGGGGAAGAAGCAGGGTGGGTCTCACCTAAAACCCCCAGAAGGAATCAATATGGCCAGTGCTTTCAAACTTGGTCTCTACACTGGTATGAGAAAACACATTTCTGGAGTTTGAAGTTACCAATGTTTATGGCATAGTTTTAGATAAGCAAGAGGAATGAAATACAACCATTTAAACTTGACGATAAAGCCATGAAAAGTAATTTCACCCCACATTTTATCTAGAAAGAAATCAGGAAGTAAATGCTAGTATACCTTATTAGAATCATCTACATCTTAAGTGCAGAGCTGGGATTCAGGGTCTAGCCTAGCACTTGTATAGTTTGAAGTACACATGTGTAACACCAAATAAACTTCGATGAGATATACTGTTGTGATTGTCCAGTAGAAGCACCAAGAATAAGCAAAATACCATATATATGTATATATAATATATATAAGAAAAAAAAGAAGTACAATGCCTTTCCATTTATTATTTATTCAGCTAATATTGGTTTAATATCTATTTTGAATCTCTGGATGTAGGTAATCCACAGGGGTTGCTATTTCTAAGGTATGCATCACTGGTAGGTAAGGAAAATTTAAGAAGCCAGCATTCTTGGCAGTCTCTCAGAGCCATATGTATCAGCAATTTTGGACAGGAGTAGGTGAAAGACACTTCTCAAACACAGCTGTCTGAAAAGGAATAGTTGCTGTGAAAGAAAAATACATTTTTTTCCAGTGGAGTGTCACAGGGAGTATCAATTACACCCCAGGGAAGGCATGTGCTCAGGGTACTTGACAAACATGAAACAGACTTCATGATTTTTCTGTTTGTCCTTTTTTTCCTTGGTATTTTTTTTAGGTCTTATTGGTTCCTTGTTTTAACTTAGTTTGTTTTGATTCTCTCTCTCTCTCTCTCTCTCTCTCTCTCTCTCTCTCTCTCTCTCTCTCTCTCTCTCTCACACACACACACACACACACACACACACACACACACTTTTTCTGGGTGTGTGTCTATGTCTCTATCTATCTATCTATCTATCTATCTATCTATCTATCTATCTATCCATCTATGTACATGTGTGTTGGAGATATAGAGACAAAGAGAGACAAAGAGAGACAGACAAACAGACAGACCCTCCCCACACACATGGGAGAAGCTGTGTGGGTATAGGTGTGTGGAATATTTGGGAGGAATTTAGGAAGAGGTAGGAAAAATAGTTAAAGAAATTAAAAAATAACCAGTCCAGAAGATGAAAGTGGAAATTCATCAGAGTTTGAAGGACAGAGGACATTCTAACCAAAAGAGTGGGGTTTAGGAAACTCCAAGGTAAGATACACTGTTACCTACTTCTATTGCTCATTCCCTGTTAGGCAGACAATACGCTAAGGACAGTTATACAGAATGAACTTAGGAAGAAGCATGTATGTAAGGCTGAAACTTGTTCTCATGAGGAAGGAAACTAATGAAAGAAAAAGTGCTGAAATATTGCCATACAAATTAAATTAAACTAAATTAAAACATTCCAGTGAATTTGAATCACACAAGTCAATCATAATACTGGACAAATCTGTGATTTTATATCATGATGTGTGTATGTCCCAATGCTAAAAGTTTTTGACCACAGGCAAATTATTAAATCTCATGGATGGCAATTTATAAGCTATATACAGTGACACACAGTGTTAATATACAGTGCACACAGTTATCTGGTTGAGTGCATTTTTTAATCTTATGATAAAGACTAGGGATATCTCACTTGTCAAAGAAGAGTACTGCTTATATTCTCATACTGTGATATGTCTCATCTCATGGCATCTGAAAGCACAGTACAAAATAAGACATTGTACCCAGACAGTGTGTCTTTAGTGTAATGATTTCTATCTGTCAGTTCAAACTTAGATCAGTTGTGCCATGGGCAGAAGAATGTCTCAGGTATGATGAAAGTTAGTGGGTACAGACGAATATTCACACACCCCTTTATCAACCCCAGAGATGACAAGAGGGAAGAGATGTAAGACCAACCGGAAGGCACACTGAATCCCAGCTTCTCTTCCTACTTTTATATGTATTGTTTTGATATCCGAAGCAGAGCCATTGAACTCCAAGGCTGCTAGAATCTCCATTTGGAGTAATGTATTCATGTTGCATCCGAATGAGTTTCAGTGAAGTTTGTTTTTCCCCAAGGAGAGCTTGTGAGGCATAAATAAGAACAGAGCAATCAACCTGTTGTCATCAGGGTCATGTATGTCCCTGCAGGCCACACTTTCCTTTACAGTCTTCAAACTTACATCCCTTTCCTCCGTGCCTTCAGCACGTCTCATCCTAAGAGACAGATGATTTACTTCACTGTGTTTTACAATACACATCTCTTGAAGATACAGCTGTCTTCTCTGTCCCAAACATTTTTATTACATTTTAGTACAAACTTGGTTCAAGAAATTTTAAAGCTAATTTGGAAGACTTTCCCTGTCAGTTTCCTTTTTGTATAGAACTTTTACTAGGTTAATTTGATTCAACAATTAATTCTTTATAGGGTGAGGACTCTCTGCTGTTCCTCTAACTCTTAAAAAAATTATTTTTCCCCAAAGCACACTGGCTATGCTCCAGCCTTTTGTCTCTTGCTCCTAGAGTCTGATTTGCCTTAAATTACATAATTTCTTGTTTGTGTATTCAGAACTTGAATCTTGAGTACCTCTAATGTGCTGGCAACAAGACGATGGCTAATAAAGCATTGCTGACCTCAAGAAGATCTTAGATTAATGGTGGTGGCTCTTGTGCAAACATTTCAGTATAATACACAAGTCCAAATGCATTAGCAGGAATATCCACAGCATTCAAGATTGTTACATGCAGGGAAGAAATTTGCACTTCATAAATTAGGTACTACTCGACATTACTAAGAAAAGGGGGATATTCAATAATGTCTACTAGAAATTATCAAAAGATTTTAATACATTAATTTTAATTGACAAATAATACTTGTACATGTTTATTTTGTAAAATACAATGCTTTCAAATATGTATATGTTGTAGAATGGATTAATTGAGTCAAGTAACATGTGTGACTCACATGTTAATAATATTTTTGTGATTATATCATTTCAAATTTATGCTTATGCTTTTCAAGAATCTAATATATTTTTATTAATTGTGGTTAGCTTGTGTAATAGCTTGTACCAACTCATTATTTCTATCTCACTGAAGTGTTTTTTAACAAATAAGGTTATTTGTGCTAAGATTTAATGGAACTGAACTATATTCTATACATTTAAATATATGTATGCATATTTTTGGATTTTAATATCCTAGAGAAGCATGTGTTTAAATACTGTTCTTTCTGAAGTATTGCTTCAATGCAGTGGTTCTCTTCATGTGGGTCACTACCCCTCTGAGGGTTGAATGACCCTTTCACAGGTGATATCTATATACCTGATATTTACCCTAAAATTCATAACAATAGAAAAATTATGAATTAGCAGTGAAGTAATTCTGTATTTGGGGTCACCACAATATGAGGAATTATATTCAAGGGTTGCAGCAGTAGGCAGGTTGAGAACTGCCACTCTAAAGAATTCTGAGAAAAATGAATACCACACCAGGTAGACTTTAGAGACAAAATGCTCACTCACACCAGCATGTGAGTGTGTGCTGTGTGTTAGTGGGGGCCAGGTTTCTATAAAAGACTGTAATCTGGTAATGGTTTCTTAATTTGACCACAGAAACTTCTTTCTATAGCATTATCCGAAGAGTAAGTGTTCTGAGGAACACATGTCAGAAGATGGTCCTTTGTAATATGAAGTTTATTGGAGAACATCAGACTAGAATGGACAGTGGGAGGCAGCAGACAGCAGACCACCATTACAAATGGACAGTTTGGGAAACTGAAATAGAGAAGGAACCATTAGTCACCTCATCACCTAGAAACAGTGGCTGTGCATTTTGTTATTACCACTTTGAGACCCTGTGTGAAAAAACTTATACCAATTTCACATTTATTTTACTAGTTATTATGGAAATATAGAACAACTTAGAAAACAGATGTGCACGGGTTGTCTAAGGTCTGAATCAGGTTAAATAACTTATATTCTCATTTATGCTTCAGCCGTCATACTGTTCTCACAGCTTTTATTGAGATACATTTAATTAAAAAAGATTTAATGTTTTGAGAGAAAACACAATTTGGGAAGGGACTACGGTGTAAATGTTATTGGGAAATGCTTAATTTACACTGGCGAGTGACATTATGACATCCTAAGAATTCACTGTGGTGGGTGGTCCCTGAGTTAAAATGAAGCTAACAGGAAGTAGAGTTTTTAGCTTAAGAATGACCTAGAATCTACAGCAGACAACTTAAATAAAAACTCTGTGTCCTCTCTCATTCACATAGTCCAGTATACTCCTCTCCGCAGCTGCTTCCAGCTGGGATTTCATTCTTCTTGTGGAGGCCAGCAATGTGTCTCTATCTGCACGCTGCTACCATTCTGCCTGCCAACTTAATTGTATTGCTCTTCAGAAATTAGCGTCACTGTACCATGAAAGATTCCTGGTCAGCGCTTCCATTTGATACATAGCTAGAGTTTTCTCCCTGGCCACATTCTGCTTTCTTGGCTGCGCTGCTTTCATTCTTTGATTTGCTCAGTGGGTTGGTAGGAGTCATTTACAGGGCACTTCTTACTGTGGTTTAAGGCTTCTTCAACCCTCAGCTTGCTGGCTGGGAGCTCCCCAGTGTCTTCCCTCGCTTCCAAATTTCCCTGTGTGCATAAACAAAGCCGAAGTTAACTGAGTTCAACAGTAATCTCTTGCTGTTCTGCAGGGAGTAAAATGAAGCATGTAACAGTTTGGGGCTCAAACAAAACGAACAAAAAACCCTATGCTTTGAAAGAAATGAAGCCAGAGGGACCTCAGCTCAGCCAAGTGATTCTAACAACCAAGTGCTTGGGCCACTTTCACTCCAGTGTTTTAAGTTTTGTGGGAGCAAAAGAGCCTTGAAGAAAAATGTGTCAAGTGAGAGGCCAGCTAGATATACAACAGCTACTGAGGTAGTTCTAAGAGAAGCAGAGCAGAGTCTGCATGCCAACACATGTGGCCCAGCAGTAAGGAAATAATTTCAAAATGTAGCACATTCTATCCACCTATAGAGAGGGAAGGGGTGTGTCTCGCTCCCCCCCCCCCCCCGTCACAGTTTTTTTTTCCACTTTTTTATTAGTATTGTTTGTACTGCACTGGTGATCAGAGCTAGGGTTTCAATGCATGTGAGGAGAGCTCTCTACCACACTGCTGTGGGCCCAGGAGTGGTTTCCTTTCTTAAGAGGAATGTCTGAGTTTCATCTGTCAGGGACTTGGCAGGTACTGAGACTCTTACAGATCCTGCAACTCTGATGCGTGTTTGCTTACAGGTTGTTCTCGTTTTTGCAGGAAATCTGTGAGGTTAGAGCTATCATAGTCTTACCCAGGATGGACAAAAGGATTGGAAAATGTAGTAAAGGAATCTTTGCAGGTTTGTTATCTGATAGATACAAGCTGAAATGGGAACCTCGTGACTGAAAACTGTAGATTCTTTTCAATAGACTGAGGGTAATTATGGGATTAGGGGGCACAGATTTCTAGGGGTGCACATGAAATAAATTTAAGCCTTAAAGTGGAAGTGCAGATACATTTTTGGGATTTTCATTTTGAGGTCTGTTGAAGAATTCTTTCGGTCAAGGGCTTGAAGAGATAGCTCAAAAGTGGAAAGCAACGCTGTTCTTGCAGAGAACCCATTTTAGCTCGCAACATACACATGGCAGCTCACAACCATGTTATTCTAGTTCTAAATGATCTGATGCCCTCTCCTCATTTTCACAAACACCACCCAGGCAAATGGCCCGCACACACACATATCTATACAAAATCACCTAGGCACCCAAAAAGGAGTAAATCTTAAAAGAAAAAGAGAAAGAATCCCTTTACTCATACCAAAAAGTACTAGGCAGAGCAGGTAGGTACCAAAGAGGTAGACAGAGATGGATAAATGATAGATTTAGGGTGTGTGTTCATCTCATCACCAACAGGAACGTAATGGCAGGAGAGAGAAATGGAACAATGTCCTGCTGGCCTGTGCCATTCCTGAAAGGCAGACTCTGATGTCCCTAGGAACTGGCATTGCCAAGGCCTTTGTCACTAACCTCAGCAACTCTCTTACTTCCAGTGTGCTGATTCTAAACAAAAACCACAAACCATGGACAGTTACTGCCGTGGCTAACAAATAACTCTCTAGACGTTCATGGCCTGCTAGTATTATTTGCTTCAACAAGCATCCCGTGCATGAACTTTTCTTAGTTATTATCTATTCAGGCGAGTTAGGAGAAAATAGTGTCTGTGTGAATTTCTTTCTCTGAAATGTGCACCTCTCTCTCTCTCTCTCTCTCTCTCTCTCTCTCTCTCTATCTATCTATCTATCTCCCTCCCTCCCTCCCCCCCTCTGTTTTTTTTTCTCCTTAAGAGAACATAGGATATATTTGATGCTAATTTTATCATATCCTGAAAGGAAACCACACATTTCTGTGCATTATCATTCATGCCCTATCTAGCTCTGCCCTAGTGTTGTTAGGAGGGAAATTGCTAACAGCTGAAAATCAGCTGGTAACACAAACCCTTCTTCACCCTCCCAGGTGAGTGTTTGTCACCCTGGTGTCCAGAAGGCATGCAGGGGATTTGGAGAAAAGTTGCTTCTGCAACTGCAAACTTTGCATCATAGGAAGTCAAGAGAACCCCCTCTCTCCAGAATATAAGTTATTCATGAGCTTGGGGATGAAAGGCATATGATGGGCTTCAGAAATATAAAATGCCTGATGTTGTCTCCGTGTCAAGGGGAAACACTTTTATCTTCATGAAAGAGAGTGCAGAAAGAATGTTTTTCTCTTAAAAAAATAACTTTTGTATTTTCCATGACACATAGAGTACAAAATTAGATATTTTTTCTTCTACCACCCCCCCAACTTTCACCTTCATCTGCAAATATCTGCAAATCCTGCTAGTTAGACTTTTAAAAGAAAGAATTAAATGAGAGACAGAGGTGTTAAGGATGCGTATCCACGGTAGTCAGGTGTGGTGGTATACACGTCAAGCTCAGCAGCTTGAGGTAGGAGACCAGGGGCCTGAGGTGGGGAATTAGGGCTTTGACACTAGCCTGAGTTACATACTAAATTTCAGGCTAGTCCTGGGTGACACAGGGAAATCCAGTCTGAATATCCAATAGAAGACAAATAGGCTCCAAACTCATGCACACACACAAGCATGTGTACTTACGCACACACACTACATACAGTAGACATATACACATATACACATACAAGCACACACAGAGACACACAAACATGCACACACATACACCACAAAAGTATACGTACACACATACATATATACAAACTCAAATACACACACATAGATATACATATAAGCACACACAAATTATACACACACACAGACACGGACAAGCACAGATGCAGAATCTGTTTAAAAAATAAAATAAAATAAATAAAACAATGAAAATATACAATATTTATTTAACTCTAACAAGCTATTTGTCTTTCATTTCCTCATGTCTAATTTCATAGGATTATGTTTGGGAAGTGAAGATTTCAAATTTTGATATTTATTGATGGTTATGCTACACAAGGCAATGTTTTTAAAAATTAGTGTTTATTGTTCGGCTTTGTAGAATATTGAGAAGTAGGCAACTATTTTTTCCCATTTTATAGATGGAAAAACTGAGCCTGTAGATGTAGAATAGAACCTGTCATGTTAGATTGGAATGTGGTGAGATAGCACACTTTAGTAGCTTCCCTGTTGATGTTTTAAAAGCAACACTTATTTTTTTTAAAGGGGAAATCAAAATATAATCTTAGAGCCAATTAT
Organism: Micromys minutus; assembly: GCF_963924665.1. Lineage (NCBI taxonomy): Eukaryota > Metazoa > Chordata > Mammalia > Rodentia > Muridae > Micromys > Micromys minutus. The sequence continues at coordinate 28,272,185 of NC_137977.1, read as the reverse complement.
CCCAAGAATCAATGTACCAATTCCTTACTCCCGAAAATGTGGTTCAGGAACTGTCTTATATATATCACATGGGAGCCTGTTCTAGATACTGAATCTCAAACTTGGTCTTTAGTGACATTTGTAATTATTTTTTTTCAGCTAGGTGTGTGTGTGTGTGTGTGTCTGTGTGTGTGTGTGTGTGTGTGTTGCAGTAAATATTAAAAAGAAACAAGCTGTTTCATGCACCATTCCACATTAGCTCTGGCAACTGTAGGCCATATGGAACAAACAAGTTATATTCATCACAATGGTGGCCACCCTCCTAATTTTCTGGTCTCAGAGACCCAGCTCTCTGGTCCCAGCAACTGCCCCCTTTGCTAAGCATAAGCTGTTGCCCCCACTTTTGGCAGAGGGCCAACCATGAGTTCTGCCCACATTCCAACTTGCCCGAAAAATTCAAAACTCCAGAAACTTGTAATTTAGCAGTGGTTTTATCTAAGTTTCTCAGTAAACCTTACACATCACAAAACATCCACAACATTAACTCAGAGCCAAATGTTATGATATAATTCTCCTAGCTAAACAAGACAAATCATCCTATACAAATTCATCCCTTATAAAATATTCACAACAACCTGTAGCTATGCAGAGCCATGTGGAGACAGTTCATCCTTGTCCTCCATCTTGCCTCTCTGTTCTCCTTGTCTCCCCTCCCCCTTTCAAAAACTCTATTTCTGCCTACCCATTTTTCTCATTCAGTGAGAGGTCTCATTTTATCTTGTGCCTGCCTTTTCCTGCATAAAGGCAACAACTTACATGTTTGTGCTTGGGAATAGTCAGCAACTGTGCCTAAGGGAACCATGCTCACCACTGTACCTCAGGCCTTAGATTCAGTATATTGATTTTACAAATACCCCTAATACTGCACGCATTTGAGAAGCGCTGATCCAAGCCACTGTCTTATGAGCTTGTTTTGATGACTGCAATGAGGTCTCTGGTTTTGATCTAGTGCTTTGCTGGCCACGGATATACTACAACGGTGAAAGAAACATGCAGGATGGGACTCTTCTTGATTATGCTAAGATTGACAAGAGTGGTCTGTCTTTCCATCTCTGGAAGTCTTCGAGTTGTCTTTATGTAAATGAAGTAGATTTGAAGGTGTGGCTACGAGGGACTGAGAATAACTTGGTCACATACTCTGAGAGATTCTGGAGAGCTGGAAAAAACAACAATACAAACAAACAACAACAACAATATTGCTTTGCAACATTATGCAGGGTTTCTTTTGACCTAGAGGAGAATGTGCTTTGCAGATCATTTGGGAATCAGAAAGTCAAAATTCTTTGCTTTTGTTTGCTATTGCATAAGCTATTTCGTTCATGCCAGGGTGTATTTTTTCTATATGTGCAGTGGAGAGAAAATGTGATACTAGGAATGCTTATAGTGTACATTGCCACACATGCCTTTTATCTGCAACCTAGCCGAAAACAGCATTTCACTCTTGTTTGTATGTAGAAACAAGCATTTACTTAAGAAAGTAGTTTGTGGAATGTAAATTGAAATAGATACACTTTGTGCATTCTCCAGCATTCCATTACCTACTCCCTGAAAGACAGTTGCTAGTCAATGAAAAAGAAAATGCCGGTGAAGAGGAAAACCTTTAAGCATCATAAAAAAGGATGTATTAGAGACATTGAAGCAAACACTCAGCAGGATGCAGCTATGTGATAATGGGTCACTGTCATGTACTGTGATCTTACCAGTGCTTCTAGAAATTTCTACAGCTCACTCTATGCACCCTACAATGCCACTTCACCATCAAGTTGCTCATCTTCTCATGCATTCAGATGACTTCTGTGACTGTCTTTCAACCGGTGAATCTTAATAATTTCTCTAGTACAAATTTCATTAGTTTCTTAAACTGCTTTCGATGAAGGTCTGCAGTTCAACTCATCTTCCAAGATGCCCTTTCCTTGTCCTGCCTCCTTTTGCCATAATAGTGGAATCGTTCATTAGGACATTAAATTTGTCAGTTTCCTTGTCACACATGATGCATGATTTCACATGGAGCAGTAAAATCACCAAGGGCTTAATTTGGCATTGGCGAATCTTCTCAAGATCATCAGAAAAAGAGACAATGCAAGGGATTATTGCTACACTTTTCTTGGGAAGTATAATTACCTGGGGTCATGAGGAAGAATCAAGTATAACACAGTGCAGAAGAGAGCCAATAGAAGTGGTGACATCAAGATCTACCCTTAAGATGTTATTTACAATAAAATCTAATGTCATTTCTCCAGAAAGAAAGTAGGGAATATTTGTCGTTGACTTCCTCTGCCCAATGAGTTGCCTTCTGGGGACCAGTATTTCTCAATTTCCATTTCTCAGGTGAGTTTTCCATGGCTTCCCAAAAGCAGAGTTAATGTAGGAGCTCTGAAGAAAAAGCTGGAGCCATATAGAATGAAGGCATATACATCAAGGTAGGCCTGGGGCTTGTTCTGAATCTCTCCCACCCAGTTCTCTACTTCCCATTAGCAAGTATAACATTATCAAAACATCTTTTTAAACACCTGTTATATATCTCTACCCCACTGCTCTTTTAAAATATATAGAGAGGCATCTCTTTTCTCACTTTTACTAGTAGTGTAAACTCCTGTCATCCAGCTTTACCTTATTCGTTTTCTTGATATTAAAACTATAAACTTTTATTTATCCCAAGTTTGTTTGGGAATGGGAGGACGGGACAAGAGTAAAAATGAAAATCAGATATTTTGTACAGAAATTAGAATACAGAAGACATAGAGATTTTTCAGCATACATTTCCAGGTGCTCTAAATTTGCAGCCTAACCTCATCTACAAAGTCGATGTAGTCTACTAAGTAGTAAAGCTCAGGTAGTGTAGTGGCCTTGAGTGCAGTCTATGGACTTTGAGCTTCACTGTGTGATGTTAGGTTTGTCATTTAATAACCCACAAACTTGTTCTTATACTCATAAAATGAGAATACCAAAGTGTTGCTAATGGAGCTATTGTGTATTTAACTGAAGTAATACATAGAAATGGTTTTCATAACTCTTAGTATATCAAGAAACACTAATAAATGTTAACTACCATTTTATTATATGCTCCTTTAAATTACTTCCATGCAAAATAATATCAAGACTTCAGCAATTTAGTAAATATGAACTCCAAAGCAGTGTTAAATTCCTTATATTTAGGCATGATTGTGTTTATTTTAAACATTTAATATATTCTTAATTCTGAGGATTATTACTGAGGTGAAAGAATGTAATCAGAAGGAAACTGATTTGGGGCTTTAAAAAAGGCTATACATTTTTTATTCAAGATTCCTATTAGCAACTTTCAAAATTAGCAGTGCACTTAAAGAATGTCTATTGCAATAACTTACAGCCGGAAATAGTTATTTATATAAAGGTCTATAAAGACTCGTAGTCATCAACTAAACATACCTCTGAGTTATTACTATACCAAGTTTAGTCATAATTAGAAAATTTAGAGCAATTAAAAAATTCAGAAACAGGATTCCAATGAGCCACTTGTAATCCATGGCAGAGGCTCAGATACAAGGCAGATGTGATGAATTTTGCCAACAACTCAACTGGGTATTCTGAGGTAGGGCTCACTGGGGCCCTCTTTCACAGATGAAAAAAGTGTGGGAAGTAGTGACTAGTCATTATACTTGTGCCTTGCCTCTCCACTCACTCAGCATCCATTTGGCCACTTGTTTAAACCATGTTATTTACTTCAGACTTTTAATAATCATTGCTGTCATTAGATTTATCTCTGTAACTGGTTAGGAAATACATGTGGGAACTGACCCTATTTATGGATGGATTGTTCCAACACATAAGACATTTCTGAAATCACATAGTGACTAGTACAATTGGTGCTTTTAACCCCAGTTTCTGGTTAAGAAAGAGGGTAAGGATCCCACTGCAATGATGCCTCAGTACTACCTCTATCCTGTGTGGCTGACAGGGAGCTGAGGTACTATGGGACTCAGAGAAAACACTTTAAATGGCAAGGGGATAATCTATGGTGTCTCAAATTATGAAATGTTTTCTGTGACATTTCATTTATTAATTGAGGCATATGCCTTAAAATCACCAATTAAGCAAGCATGTTAATTAATTTTAACTAATATTTTGGTAGATGGATGCCTATAGCACTTATGTAAGTTTCTGGAATCACAGAGTAACTGGTGGACTTAGAGTCTGATACTGAGAAGCATAGATAAGGCACCCCACTGTGATGCTGTGGCTTTGCAGATGAGCTTTGAACTTAATAGCTTCTTGACTTCCAAGCAACTGGGATTGCAGGTGGATGTCACTGTATCTGGCTCTCAGGTGCAGTATAATGCATTTTCTTTGTCCTCATGATAAACAAGTTTCAGATTTTTTTAATAACTTTTCAAGGGAAATGATGTCCATTCTCTCTAGGGAGCTCATTTCTCATGTCATAAGAATTCTCTCATTTGTATCAAATGTTATTATGAAAATATTCACCCAACTCACATCTACTTCACTGTACCATTTTCATGGGTTGTAATTTATAAAATGTGGACTGTGAAACCTTAAAATATGGTGTAGAGTCTCTTACAGAGCATTCCAACACTAAACTACCAGCTCAGCACCCACTCCTCCCACCAACTTCTGAAAATAATCAAGAAATTTGTTGTACATTTTCATTCCTTTTTAATTATATTAAGTCTAATCAAGTAACATCTTCATACACTCCTAGCTAAACAATTATTCATCCCTAGACTAGTATAATTTCTTTAAATGAAATATTTAAGAAAACTCTCTATATTATGTAAGCTTCATTAGGATATGTGCTCCCCCAACATTCTCCCTTTTAAGGAATTTTTTTTAACAGTGAAATAGAAACTTTATTGTCCTAATGCTTAAGTATATTCTGTAACCATGGTGTTCAAAGGTAGAAGTTTTATAAAGGAGTTTGAAAGTGACTCAAAAGGGTCAGTTCCATTTCCATTCTTTTCATCTCTCTGTCTCCCATGGAATCAGTTTGATCCTGAGACTGGTTCATTTCAATGACAGTATGGTTGGGGAGGGCATGAAGTGAGGGAGAGGGAAGCCAAGAGTGAGAGGAAAAGAACTATGTAATGGATTTGTTATTTCTATTCTACTAATGGGCCTAATTTAGATTAGAAACATAATAATAGAATTTAGATTTAAGATTGTATTAGCCTTTTAATAAATTCAGTGCTAGGAAAAAGTGAGAGTCATCTGCAATGTCAGAGATAGATTGTACAAAAATATACAGTTAAAGAACCTTATCCCGAATTTTGCTTTTTTTTCCCAAGTAGGGACTGTGGTTAATAAATTCCAAAGTACAGGTATGTCTATATTCTCAGGTTAATGCTTGCGCTTTGTAATTTAAATAAAATATTTCTATCTCAGAGATGAGGACCCTGGGGTTCAGTGTGGCTTTTACACTAAACTGATGTATATATATATATATATATATATATATATATATATATATATATTTCATAATCTCCAAATACAATGTTTCTTGTCTCTTGCTACTTGCATCAAAATAATTATTTTAAAAAGCATGTTTAGTGAAATTATGCAGTGTTATGCCAACTAACATCATTTTTGTGAGTTTTTAACTGTTTCCTTATTTTTATTTCAATTCCCTGATCCAGTTCTAACTCTTCAAGACTGATGCTTATTGACAGTAGTCATTATTGAAAGAAAGGAGGCAAAATGATCAATGAACTTCCTTGTCTACATCTTTCTTTCATGAATACAGTCTCTGATGGACTGCTCACTCTTTGAGCACAGAACAATTTTTTTTTTGGATATACTGGCTTTGGATGGTGTTGGGAATAAGAATATTTGCGTGTTGCGGGGAAGAGATGAGGAAGAGTACAGGGAGACAGAGTTGGAATTGGAGAGCTTTGGGCTATGTGTAGAAACACTGCAGTGCTGACTTCCTGGAATCCCCGAGGGTGACCTCATTGAGGACTTCTAGTAATCATCGGGAACGAGTCTGAGCTGGCCATCTTGTGTAGCCAGACAAGGATTCTAGGAGAAAGGTTTTATTGCATTCAGTAGAGCTGTTGGCCAAGGGGTTCCTGTAAAGATCCCTAAACAATTCAGGCTGGTGTTAGAACAGATGGTTGCTTTCTGAAAATTGACAATGACAGCTCTGTTTCTGAGAAAAAAAATGTGCACACAGCTCATTGCATGTAGAGAGGATGAGCTGGTGCCTGCCTGCATGGAAACTTCCCCTCTTCCTTTTAATTTCTTGGGTATGAGAAAGTACTCTGTAAGCTAAGGAAAGAGAAACCTGGAAAATGACCCAGCTAAAACCCCTTGACTTACAATAGATCCTGAATGCAAGATGTGCTGAGGAAATGGTAATACAAAACGTGTGCCAAAGTATGCTTTAACTTGAGGCTGACAATAAAAGGGAGCACATGTCCTACAGTGCCTAGATAGCCAGGAACCAGACACTGGCTAGCCCAGAGAACTAGGGTAGAACCAAACACAACTAACAGAAAAAAATCAATAAAGTAACTCCTAATGATATTTTCCTACACTATGAGATTGGTGTCTTGTCCAATTGTCATCATAGAGACTTTCTCTGACAGCAGATGGGGAAACCCTTAGGACAGGAATGAAAAGGCTTTAGGAATCAGGGAGAATGAAAAACACCAGCTCCTGCCCAATAGAATCAAATAATCATGCTCACAAAGACTGAAGCAACAAGCACCAAGTCTGAACTGATGTGTACCAAGTCCTTGGCATACATAATATAACCACTAAAATGGTTATTTCGTGAGACTCCTAAGAATGGGGCAGATGTGTCTCTCACTCCTTTGCCTCCTTTTGGGACTCCTTTCTTTCTTTTGGGTTGCCTTGTCCACTTTTAATATAATGGCTTTTGCCTGTCTTATTATGTCATGTTTTGTCATGTTTGGTTTTTCTTCCAGGTCTGGTCTTTCCCAAAGAGAAAATGGAGGGGAAGTGGATTGGCTGGGGGAAAGCCAGAGGGTTGCTGGGAGGAGTGAAAAGAGGGGAAACCATGCTTGGTTTCTATTGTGTGAGGGAATAATCTATTTTTAATGATTAAGAAGAGAACTCCATGACTCCTTCTTTCTCCCACTGGAATTTTCAGTAGTAATTCATGTGTTGTATTATCCTGATTTACCTATATGGGAAAATGCTTAGAGATGGTTTTTGTTGTTGTTGTTTTGTTTTGTCTTTATTATAAATATTCAATAGGAAAATCTACTGATTGAGCACAAATTGTTCTGTCGGTTGGCTTACCCCATGTCTTCTAATAGTACCCCCACCTACTCTTTATCCCCTGTTTCCAGAATTTAGAAAACTGATCATCTTTACTGCTCTTTGTTGCATGAATAACTGTTTCTTTCCATGTTGTAATCAAAATATCTCTTTGTATATACATTCTATTGGAATTTTTAGACTATACAGAGCCCTTCTTCCACCATCTATGCCAAGGAAGATTGCAGTTTCTTTGTAGTAGTGAGAGATTCTGCTCTTTAATCCTTCTAATTCTGCAACCCTTTAATATATTGTCCCTCCTCAACCATAAAATTATTTTTGTTGCTGCCTTATAACATTAATTTTGCTACTGTTATTAATTGTAATGCAAATATGTGGGTTTTCTAATGGTCTTAGGCACCAGTTGCTTATCCCCCAATGTACCACAAACCACAGATTAAGAACTATTGAAGTAGAGAAAAGAAAAATTTTGGCTACAAGAATGGGAAGAAACACTTTTGACATCCTAGCACTTAATGGCATTGTGAAAATAAATAATGGGATCTCTGGAGAACAACAGTAGAGGTGAATTTTAAGCTATAAATGATGAAGGAGATACTATGATATTTTCACCTCTTTTCTCATTTAGTCATTTATTGCTATATGAATGAACTGGAATTTCCCTTTCTCTTTTGAACGATACGGAATAGTAGTGTGACAGACAAATATGCCAGCAAGTACTATAATGTGTTGCAATATATGTCACACAAAGAATTTTATAAGGTTGAAATCCAGTAAGGAAGAAATCTGTTTGAACAGAAAATAACAATTATTAATATAATACACAAGTAAAATAGAACTGAATTGAGATTAATACAAAATGAAGGTCATTATTAATAAATTATAGTGCAAAACAATCAGAGAACTGAGGTTCTCAAAAGTTGTTTTCTAAAGGAACAGGGTTTATATGTAACTTTTATAAATAGAAAAGCCCCAGACAGTCAATAACTGGGTCATGTGTTAGTGTATTCATGGTGGGATAAGAAAGGTTTATTTTAGGACCAGTGTGCTCCAATCTTAAAGTCATTTTAGAAAGAACGGTTTAAAGCCAAATTGCAATAGGCCTTTTCGAAGAGGCAGGGCTTTGTACTCTGTAGGAGTCTCCTCTCTCAGAAGCTCTGAGTGTGTGAATGCACACTCAATTCCAGTAGTGCACCACCATACATTCTACATCCCCAGGTATATACACCTGCTCTTGAGCCATGTTTTGCATTTTCTTTTCTCGGTAAATGTCAATCTTTTCAGGAATAATTTTACTTTGGGACTTCTCTGCAACAATTACATTACTAGACAGAGCCAATAAAGAGTAATTTCATTTGGTAAGCTGCATTTTTCCTGCAACTGAAATTTTACCCATTTTGCATCTACTTGTCTACTTTTTCACATGTTGGCATGCTAGAGCAGTATAATTTTAATTAGCACTGCATTTGGACAGATAGTTTCTACGAAAAAAAAAAAAAAAAAAAACACAAATCAAGACAGAGTCCTTGTACATCCAATTTGCTGTGCACAGTGGGTATTTGATAAAACCTGGTAACTGAGTAGTTCAGCACTGATTTGTACTATTGATCAGAATGATTGTCATGGAGATTAACAGTAGCAAAACAAATAAACAACAGCATTCACAAAAGCATTCATTTTTGAGAAAAGGAGGAAAGTAAATATTAGTAATAATCACTAAAAGTGATACACCATTGCTCTCATGATTCTGGTATTTTAAGATTGTTTTTTCAACATATAAATAAACAATTTCTTCACAATAGAAACATGATAGCACCACAATCCATTTTTAGCATGAATTCTTTATCATCTAGTGACAAAAAATGACCTTGCATCTTTATGTGGTGTGATGTATTATTTCTATACATGCATACAATGTGGAATGCTCCACATACATCAAGGAAAAGAGCATATTTAACTTTTACTTTATGTAAAGGGAAATTTAAGAGCATACGTATAAAGGTATTAGTAAACCTGGATGATATTTGATTTTGGAAAATGACACATTATCTGGATTGTTTAATAAGGTACACAATTTGTTCAAGAAGCCCTGTCTCGACCACTTCTAAGCTGCTGTGTCATGGATTACTTTGTTTGGGAATCACATGAAGCTGAGACCTCTGCAGCCACTCATTAAACTCATCTCCAAAAGGTAGACTCCTCTGTCCAAAACAACATCAGGCCTAACAAATTCAAGATAATAGCAGTTGCCTATATATCAAAGAGAAATAAAATGGGCAATTTAGAATTATCAATCAGAGCTCAAACATTTGTTTTGTGTGTAGATGTGTAACTCTGATGGTGGAGTTACAGGCAGCTATGCACGATCTGGTGCTGGGAAACAAACTTGGGTTCTGTAGAAGAGGAGAAGGTGTTCTTAACCACGGAACCATGCCTCCAGGCCTGATAACACTTGAATGTTTCAAAAACTGTTGCCTTTGAACAAATGGGTAAGTAGTTGAGAACATATAGTACTGCTTTTACAGGGGACTCGAGTTTGATTCCCACCACCCATGGCAATTAGCCCATAAACTTTTCTGACTTTAGTTCCTGGAGATACAGTGATATCTTCTAAACTCATGGGCAATTGCACTCAAGAGCAGTAGCATGCACACAGACACACAAGCACATAATGAAACATAAAGTAAAATTTTTAAATTGTTTAAAATGGAGTCAAGTGATATGCAAAAATACACAGAAAAAATTAAAAATTGGTTTAGGATTTTTCTTCCTATTTTAGTAATTTTTGCCAGAGTTCTCCAGTTTTTTTATTTCTATACCAATAAGCACACAAAAAATGTTCATGTAATCATTGGCTTATTCATTATACTATAAATATCATGGTGAGAAACAAAGGAAAGAAGGGAGGGAATGCATACTTTGGGCTCTTAGGTAAATACTAGGGAAAGTGTGTATGTGTGTGTGTGTGTGTGTGTGTGTGGGTGTGTGTGTGTGTGTGTGTCTGTGCTTCCTACTGTTGCAAACTTTGACTTTGTAAATTGATGGAATACATTTTCGTGGAATAAATAATAGAGAGATTATTGAACTGGTGGCTGTTAAGAATTTTCTTCTAGTGGAATTTGTGGGGTCACTTAATTACACTATCATGTCATCTGCAAAGAGTGCTGTTTTTACTTCTTCCTTTCCAATATGTATCCCCTAGATCTCCTTTTGCTGTCTAATTGCTCCAGCCAGGACTTCCAATACTATGTTGAATAGGTAGGGGGAGAGTGGGCAGCCTTGTCGAGTCCCTGATTTTAGTGGGATTGCTTCATGTTTCTCACCGTTAAGTTTGATGTTGGCTGTTGGTTTGTTGTATATTGCTTTCATTATATTTAGGTATGGACCTTGGATTCCTGTTCTTTCCAGGACTTTTAACATGAAGGGGTGTTGAATTTTGTCAAATGCTTTCTCAGCATCTAGTGAGATGATTTTGTTCTTTGAGTTTGTTTATATGGTGGATTACATTGATAGATTTCCTTATATTATACCATCCCTGCATCCCAGGGATGAAGCCTACTTCGTCATGGTGAATGATCATTTTGATGTGTTCTTGGATTCGGTTTGCAAGGATTTTGTTGAGTATTTTTGCATCAATGTTCATAAGTGAGATTGGTCTGAAGTTCTCTTTCCTTGTACGGTCTTTGTGTGGTTTAGAAATGAGGGATATTGTAGCCTTGAAAATGAGTTAGGTAGTATTCCATCTGATTTTATCTTGTGGAATAGTTTGGAGAGTATTGGTGTTATGTCTGCAATAAATGTCTGATAAAATTCTGCACTGAACCCATCTGGACCTGGGCTTTTTTTGGTTTGGAGGCTTTTGATGACTTCTTGTATTTCATTAGGTATTATGGGATTATTTAGATGGTTTACCTGGTCCTGATTTAACTTTACGATCTTGTATCTGTGGGTTTGTAAACTGATACAACCACTCTGGATATCAGTCTGGTGATTCCTCAGAAAATTGGACATAGTACTACCTGAAGACCCAGATATTCCACTTCTGGGCATATACCCTAGAGACACTCCAATATACAACAAAGATACATGCACCACAATATTCATAGCAGCTCTATTTATAATAGCCAGAAGCTGGAAAGGACCCAGATGTCCTTCAGTAGATGAATGGATACAAAAATTGTGGTACATTTACACAGTGGAGTACTACTCAGCCATCAGAAACAATGACTTAACCAAATTCTTAAGAAAATGGTTGCATCTAGAGAATATCATCCTGAATGAGATAACCCAGTCACAAAAGAACAGACATAATATGCTCTCACTGATAGTGGGATGCTAACCCCAGAGGCTCAGACTGCTCCAGAAACAACTCACAGACTGTGTGAAGTTCAAGAAAAAAAACAAAACAAAACAAAACAAACAAACAAACAACAAAAAAAAAACAAAATGTCATGCTCAATCCTTACACACCAAGAAAACGTTGACTAATTCCGGGTTACATCCTGTTTTACATGTACCTTTTGCTCATTGTAACTAGTAAGACCTTAATGCAGAGTATAAAACCTTAAAAAAAAGAAAAAATAGCCAAGCACTGACACAATTGTATTTGTATATATTTATGCAAAAATGATTAAAATTTTTTTCTTTTATTTTTGTTTTTTATAATAAAGTTTAAAAAAATATCAATTAACATTATTCCTCAGTTGTGACTCTTATAGATTAAAAACAGAAGACTACTTTTTCTAGCACATGGCTTTATTATTGCCTTAGGGGAGTTTTTTCTAGAACAGGATTAGTGGATTGAACTTTTGAAGATTTTTTTAGTAATCATTGCCAATATGTTTAGGATGAGAGTGTATGATATTCCCAGTAAGCTGTAATTCAACTTCCATCTGTCCATATTCTGAACAGGGCATTTAAAGCACGGTATTGTTTGTTTGGAATTAAATATTGTGAATGTTTTCATATTGTTGCTGTTTATTAATGAATCCATTTCCTACCTATAAGAGTTGGTGGGGAGATTACAGAATCAAGGTCAGTTTCAATGTTCTCTGACTCTTTTTAAATATATAAATTACTAGTTAATTTTGACATAAAAAACAGGGCTTTGTGCCACAATTAAAAGAAAAAGAATACCTTTGCCTGTGTTAATTTTGAAAGAAAATTTTTTTCTTATTCTACCTAATTTTAGATCCTTTATTAAGAATGACTGGCATTATTCATGTTATGTTTGATTTTGCCTTTTAGGATACTTCCACTTAAAAACCTAGCCTACCTACAATGTTACCAGTGGAAGCTGTAATATAAACAACTGAAATGCATTGGTTGGGCCAACCAAATGCTTGACTAGGTAGAACATCTGTGATGGCTCACCTTCCTTGCCCATTGGACAGGCTCTTGAATCAAGTAAGAGATTGTGGGGGTTTTACCCATAAGGGCTTAATGGTTTCAAGAAGACCCTTCCTCAAAATAAGCAGTGCCCTACAATGGGTAGCCTAGATAAAAAGATTTAACACAGATCCATGCTGTTTTTCACTTGTGGTCTTAATCTATAGTTTTATTGAAACCAGCTAAAATACTGGTTGCCATTTTGTTACACAGAGTTTTAGGATAAACATGGTTCTGAGTCCTATTTTTCTCACTCATAGGCACCAAACTGTTGTGTGCTTAAGTAAAATTTTGCCAAAGAATGTCTTTTTCCTACAGTTAATATCTCTTCTTATTATTCCTCATACACTAGACACAGGTCTTTTGGGTGGCCCTTCACTTACATATCATCAAATGCAACTTAAAGGAGATCCCATTTGTACTGCATTCAGGGCATTCAATTTTAATTATAATTGACGGAATCTATAGAAAAAAAGGCCACATACTTAGAACTTGCAAGGAGGGTATGAGTGAGAGGCTTCTTACTGAGGTGTGTATAGTGACTCCTTTAAGAAGACATGCTTGTTGAAACCTGAAACATGAGGAGTTAGACCTGTGACATTTGGGAGAAAAATTTACCTCAGAATGATGTGAAAGCACTTTCAGTGACATCACCTAAAAAAAGCACATGTTGCTGTTTTACAACTAAAATATAGCAAACCTTAACATTGTCAATGTCTGTTTCTAAAGCTGATGAGCATCTTCTGGGCCAGACTTACACCTTGTGCACTAAGGATTCTAAGGACTATCAGTGGTTGATGGAATGTATTGACTGATTCACAAGATAAAAAAATTCTCTCAACTACTCAAACAGTGTACATACACCGATGTGTCTGGGCAACAAGTTGCCCTTGTAAAGCTCTTTTAAAAGTTCAAGTGTAGATATTCAACCTACATGACTTTCTCATATTAGAAGTATATGAGAAAAGTATAGCTATATTGGTCTATAACATATAATCATATGTCTGATGACTGATTTACTTAAAAAATAGATACCAGAAATGGAGAGTTGGGAAAACACTTAAAAGTTCTTACTGCTTTAGCAAAGAACCTATGTTTGGTTTCCAGCACACACAACAGGCAGCTTACTCCAGTTTGAGGGCATCAGATAATCAGATGCCCTATTCTGCTTCCCATAGGCTGCTGGGAACACACAAATTCATTCACGCTCGTGGGCGTGCGCACACACACACACACAGGCACACACACACACACACACACACATTTAAAAACTCTGTTATATGATTTGCCTTTATCAAGAGCTTCATGTGTTCTTGACTCTTCATCCAGTGGCTCACATGCATTAGGTCATCTGACTCTCTCAGTCCCATGTGCTGCACAGTGTCATTAATCCTGTGTTTCAAAAGCAGAAAGCTGAGATGGAGAAAGCTTCAGTAATTGGTGAAGGTCAAAATGCTAAGAAGTTAATGTGGTAGGTTTTAGGCTCTGGCTGTCAAGCCCAGTCTTTCAATGGCTGTCAGACCCAATCTCTTAAGAATACTGTTATTGTCTTTGTGGTGTTACTCATCCTGAATCCTGATGATGAGCAAATCATAGATTTATTTAGTGAAGAGACATACTACCAGAAACATGGGTGACTGACAGCCACACCAGGTGTGAATGCTATAGACTTTCCCTCCAAGAATGGGCAGAATTCCTTCTGAGATACACACAGAACGGAGATAAATTTGAGAAGTCTAAGTGCTAATTAACACTCTTCCCCCTTCTGTGATTTTACCTAGAGTCTGCAGTACTTTGAATTTCTTTATGAGTTTTTTTTTTTAAGTACAATAAAATTTGCCTTCGTTCCAGTTGTAACATATTCTAATTTTCAGAGATCATAGGTTAATTAAATTGATTTAAAACAACTTTTGGGTACTACTTTAATTAACCTTCAAGCTCCCCCCTCCTATTCTGGTTCCATTCGGTGCTGTCAGTCTGCAGGGGCGAAGGTTAAAACTCCTCACCCTCTCAGGTAGGCGAGGGAAGGCGGGAAATAGCATTTGCCACAGTGTTTGATTAGTGGAGCTCATTAGCTGTCAGATGGAAGGCACCAGCCGTCCATCAGGGGAGAGCAGCAAAACCAGTTTGATGTTTATTACATCGCCCTCGTTCAGAGGCTGCTTAGGAAACCGATTTCCATTCTTATAGGTTCTCTTCCCAAAATGGGAGTTCTCCAGGCTTCATAAGCAAGCCTGATCAACAAGCCAAGGAAAAAAAGAATGAAGAAAAAATAAATGGCCTCCATATAAGGATCCCACAACACGGGGCACAGAAGTACAGAGAAGTATGGGCCTGGGTGCTGCGTAGCATTTGAGGAATGTGGGGTTTGTGTTTCCCGAGATTTCACACAGTAAGTGGAACCAGAACTGTGGTTGGCAGCCTAGCCTGGTAGAAATACACATGCCATATACTTATCTACCTGTTTACAGGATCTGTCCTAAAATGCTGTGGGACAAGTTCTCTGATGGAGGATTTGGTCTGACAACACAGCAGGCAAGTGTTTCACTCGAAAAGAGATCTTGGTGTAGTGAACCAGGCATTTTCTGAAATAATTACTTGTCTTTCAGCACTAGCAAGAAAGTTGAGTTTTTAACTACTTACAAATAACTATCAGTAAATAGTAAGTCCCTTGACCTGGTTTATCTAAAGAAATTGATACTGTGGGAAATCAAAAAATTTATGCAACCATCTATAGTGGTGAGAACTTTAAGCCCAAACATTCTCTTTTGCCATCAGGAGCAAAAGCAAATCTGATTTTTCTTACTTACTGTATGAGTTCACTGGATGAGATTCATTATTGTTTCAGGCTTTAAAATTATATCCCATTATGGTTATGAGTAGCTTAGACCAGTTTTCTTCCCCTCCTCCTTCTCCTCCTCCTCTTTTTTCTCCTTCTTTTCTTCCTCCTTTTTTAATCCTTCTTCTCTTACTTCTTCCTATTTATTATTTTATCAGTTATTATCATTTATTGCTATTATTTATCGTGCCTTCATTGAAACTCTTTGACCTCAGCGTAATCACAATATAGAGCAGTTTTCCAGGGTCACACTAACTACTGTAGACAGGATGCAAGCCAGATCTATAGAGCTGAGTTTCTACTGGCTGAATTATTATTGCTATTTACAATGCTTTCTAAATCTCTAATAGTCCATCCTTAAAAGTTTCATATATTTGGTGAAATAAATTGAGATAAAAATCTTGGCTTGTGTAAAAATTTTAGAACAGAAAGGAAAAATAGAAAAGAAACAGAAGGAAGAAAGAAAAAAAATCACCACTGAAATTATCCCTTACCTCCTCCCAAAAAACCATGAGATAATAGGTAAGGAGCTACAAATTAACCAGTGGCAATGGTAGAGAACCCACAGGGCTGGAAACTAGCGACAGTACACATGGATTTTCAGACATGTACAGAGCTGAGCTGAGAGCTAGAGAGTAAAGAGAAGCATTGTGCTTACCTATAAACATTTCCATGAAATTTCTGCAACTTGAAGCAGAAGGTGATTCAGAAGAAGAGTATCCTGGCAACAAGATTCTAGAACATGAGTTTTTCACAGTGAAAGGCGAGAAAATCACCCCAGGCATTGTACGATATTTGCCTGCATGGCCCTGTCCTGAGGATTCTCATACAACACTTAACATATTTTAGTGCTTTCTAAGTGATTCTAAAGAGTATCTTCAGGGCAATAGAAGCACAGCACTTACAACAGTTGTTTTAAAAATATCCTGTGCCATCATTGAGACCTCTTCCACTTTCACTTTTATCACCCCCCCATTTGGTGCATACACACACACACATTTGTGTGTATGCAAGTTAACATGTATTTAGGCACATGTGTTTGCATATGTATGCCTGTGAATGCATAAGACCAAAGTCAATGTTGTGTGCCTTAATCAAATCTATTCTTTATTGATGCTAGGTTTTTTGTTGAACTAGGAACTCAAGGATGGCAAGTTTTGTTAGTCTTCATGATAGTGCCTGTTTCTGTCTCCCAAATGCTGGGATTGCAGGCAGTTGCCTTGTCTGGCTGGCTTTGTATGTGGGTTCTCAGGACCAAACTCTGGTCTTCATGCTTACAAAGCAAGAACTGTATCTATGGAGCCACCTCCTGAGATGCCATATTACCTTTTTAAGAGTAAACACAAGGTAGTTGGATCATTGTACTCGTAACCCCCTGCTCTATCTTAAAACAGAAAATTGAGGAGTTATCCATGTTTTTTCCTTCTGCTGACACCTCTTATTTTCTGCTTCCCATCTCATCCTATGTTTATTCTCTTAAGCAAAGTATTTTCCTCTTTCTCCAAAATGTATTTTTTATGCTTGGCTTTTTGCTCCATTACTATGGTCACATTATTCAAAGCCAGCAGCTCATCTCACCTGGGTTTTTCATGTCTTCTCATTGGTCCTCCTGTTTCTGATACAAAGCATCAGTTAATCTCTACTCTAGCAGCCAGTAATTGCTGAAGTGCAACATCAGATTGTTCTTGTCCAATGTGAAGCACTCGCATGGCCTCACATCATAACTAGAATGAAATTCATATCCCTTCTATTACTGTGCAGGGCTATCTATGCATGCTCAGCCTGCCTTCCTCCTGATCCATCAGCTTTCTGTGAGTTTTCAAGCTGAGTGTTCCCCTTTGCCCTACACTGGCATTCTCATGATGTCAACTGCCTGCAAGGTTTTCCCTCAGAGTCACACTTTCTGTTCCCTTAGATCTCAGATGAATTGTCTTTACGTCAGAGAGGTGGTACCCTTGGCTTCTCTAGACAATTCCCTGAATTACACTGAATTAAAATTCTTTCCAGTGATACAATGTTATTTTTTCCTAAGAGCTTACCATTAAGAATTAACTGAATTGTAAATTTCTAAGGGCTGCCAGTTTGGATTTTGAGGCAGGTAACCATATTCCACCCCTAGGCTAAAGAATCAAGTGAGAGAGAAATACTGAAGGATTTTCTTTTTGCCTAAAATGAATTTTAGCTTTTTTTTTTCTTGCTGCATATTTCTTCCTTAAACTGTGTAAGAGACATATCCAAGGTTCTTTTATTTAATCAATACGTTATTCCCAACTTTTTGGTCTATATGATGTTGCAGGGGTGAAATTCAGCATGGATATATAAAGGAAAAGAAAGCCATCAGTGCCTGCCCACATTTTTCATTCTGAGAGGAGAAACCAGATGATTAACAGTGGTGATATTGTGAGAAGGAGTCTAGAAGATATTTTTTGTTGATTTTGTTTAAAAAAAATACCTAAGGTTTCTGGTTCCTGAGGCTTTCAGGAACTCTGGTAGTCTGAATATGCTTACCCCAGGGAGTTGCACTATTAGGAGGTTTGGCTTTATTAGAAGTATGTTACTGGCAGATGGGCTTTGAGACCCTCCCTGTAGCCTTTTGGGATACAGTCTGCTCCTGGCTTCCTTTCAATGAAGATGTAGAACTCTTTGCTCCTACAGCAACTTATATGCCTGCATCACTGCCATGCTTCCTGCCGCTATGATAATGAACCAAACCTATGAAAGCATAGAACCAGCCCCGATTTACCATGGTCCTTTATAAGAGTTGACTTGGCAATGGTATCTCTTCACAACATTGGAAAGCCTAACTAAGACAGGAAGGAACTATTCTGTAAATTGTTTTTATTGTTCAAAATATTAAATATTGTTAAAATATTGATCATCAAATAAGATATATAAATAATTCCACTCTAGGATTTAAGGTTGACTTTAATAAACGCATGGCTCTCAAGATTAGAAATTAAAACATAGCATACATAAGAGGGTGACCTTACCTCTACTATGACTTTGCCTTCCACCTATACCCTCTCAAAGGGTAAGCTTGAGTAGATAGTTTGATGTGTCAGTCCTGGTTCTCCATTGAACTTTTCCATTTTTAACATGGAGTGGCCAAACTGAGGGTCATGTTTGTTCTGTGTGTGAGAGAACATATCAGTGAATGGCCTTGAAAATGATTAGGTAAGCACAAACAGACACAATTGAGCACCTATTGCCTTCTAAGGAGAAGTGATACAACACTGAAAAGAATAATTGCCTGAAAATCAATGAGGCATTGGAGGTGCTTCTGGATCCAACATCTGGTTCCTTTCCTTAGGCTTCTCATGGGAAGACATGTGAAGATATTGGCTAGATAGCACAGTCCTGCATTTGCTGGATTTGTAGGAAGGAGACACATGGAGAAGCAGATAGGTTTTTTGAAGACCCACATGTGGTTCAATATGGTAGTAGTTATGCATAAGAAGCTAGGCTGGTGGACAGAGAGAGCTAGGCAAGAGCCCAGCTGGCAACAGAGTTGGGCAACATTCTTGTTTTCTGTTCTAGCTAATGCAGATACCAGGGAGTATACCTTTGTATGTGCTTTTACTGCCAGGGCTCTTTTTGACAGCCTATAAAGCAATGATGGATGCCAAAAATAATACTTCTCAGCTTGCACCACCTTGCTATATATTTTTCACACGTGCTTAAGGGAAAAGGAGAACCACCAGAGTCATTAATAAAGCTATAATGTAAGAACACTTGAGCACCTCTGAGAAGGGCCGGTCATCCTCTTTCCTCTGTCTCAGACAGATTTTGCAGAGAAATGTTTTAATGTTTGCATGACCTTTAATCAAATATACTGCACATTTTTAGGTTCCAGTAAATTACTGCCTTTCTGTAAGTACTCATGGGTAGGGGAAGGGTATCGGCAGTCATAATGATATCATCAAGAAACACATAAATGTTATCTCTTCATTTTTCCCTCAGTGCTATTTTTATTCATACCAGGGAATGTGTGCTTTTCTCTTCTTTCCAACTGAGCCTATGCAAAGTCAGCAGGATTTTTTTTATTGTTTTTTTAATTGAACAACTTTATTTTAATAAACAAAGATAGATGTATAGATTTTAAGCATTTTTGCATAAAAGTATACAAATATATTTTGTCAGTACTTGGTTTTTGTAAAGGTTTGATAGTGTGCATGAAGATCTTACTAGTTACAATGAGCATAAAGTACATGTAAGACAAGATGTAACCTGGAATTAATCAAAGTTTTCATAGTGTGTAAAGATTAAGAATAATGGTTTTTCATTTTCTTTTTTTTTCTTGAACTTTATATAGTCTGTGAGTTGTTTTGGGGTGTTTAGAGCTTTCTGGGGTTAGTATCCAATTATCAGTGACTGCATATTATGTCTGTTCTTTTGTGACTGGGTTCCCTCACTGAGGATGATATTCTCTAGATGCATCCATTTTCTTAAGAATTTCATAAAGTCATTGTTTCTGATGACTGAGTAGTACTCCATCGTGTAAATATACCACAATTTTTGTATTCATTCATCTACTGAAGGACATCTGGGTTCTTTCCAGCTTCTGGCTATGATAAATAGGAGTGCTATGAACATTGTGGTGCATGTGTCTTTGTTGTATGTTGGAACATCTGTGGGGTATATGCCCAGAAGTGGAATAACTGGGTCTTCAGGTAGTAATATGTACTATTTTCTGAGGAATCACCAGACTGATTTCCAGAGTATCTGTAACAGTTTACAACCCCACCAACAGTGAAGAAGTGTTCCTCTTTCTCCGCATCCTCGCCAGCATCAGTCTGCAGGATTTTATTAGCAGTAAACTTTTCCACATTATCTTGCTTCTGTGTCCAGTACATTTTCTTGAGCATGCCTCAGACTTCAAATCATTAGGTTTCTTGAATTATCTAGTCCTTAATTATTACTAACTCATTAACTTCTCTTCTCATGACTTCCTCTTTCTTTTTCTCTCCACGTTTCACAACCCTTTGTTAAACTCAACATGTAGTTTTGCAGACAGTTCAAGAAGCTGGTCATCTTTTCTAGATTAGAAGGCCATGGTATCCAATTTTCAAACAGGAGAATTGCATTTCTACAATATCCAGGACTTTTCATTTTGAATAACAAAAATCAACTCAATGTAGCTAAAATCAAACAAACAAACAAAACACACACACACACACACACACACACACACACACACAAACAAACACACACATAAGATCAGAAGAATATAAAATAATATTTAAAAAAAAGCATAGAGTTTTGAGTACTGTGGTTAGAACTTAGGATGCTCTGGATCTAGGTGCTCAAGCTGAGCATCAGAATGCCTCTTCCTACCTCTGGGGTCAGCTTCTTTCTAGTCATTACAGGTTTTGCAGGATTTTTAACATATGTACATTTCTTTGTTTGTGGCCTAAGAATGCAGTGCTTTACCTGCCCATTCACTAGGTATGAAGGGGTGGGCTTCTAAGTCACCATACACAGAACTGGCCAGTGCTGATTCCATAAAAAGCCCAGGCTTTATTGTCAGAGTAGAGAACAGCAGAAAGTTGAAACTTAGAAAATTTCCTATGGAAATAATTTGTTATTATTTTGAGATGGTTCTATCTTGGTATCAGCATGTAGCTCAAACTGGCTCCTGTCCTAACTTCTAGAATGCTGGTATTAGAAGTATGTTCCACCACATCTAACCTCATACAACTATCATTTTAAAAGTAGTTTGAGGAGTTATGATAACACAGGAAAATTATCATTTCATTTCACTTCACAAACACAGTTAAGTTTTATCATAAGATTGTTATTTTTTTCTCTTACAACTTTATTTTTAAAAATAAGGGATACATGTACAGATTTTAAAAGTCATTTTGCCATAACACTATATGAATATATTTTTGTTAGTACTTAATTCTTTTAGAAGTTTGATAGCATGCATTGAAATTCCACTAGTTACCATAAGCATAAAGTACATTTAGGACAGGATGTAACTTGGAAACAGTCTGTTTTCTTGGTGTGTATAGATTAAGCATAATAATCTTTGAATACCAAAAATTGCAACAAGGCTATATTCTTAGCTCTTGGATTATTAATTATTTAAGGTCCAAGTACTGTGATGCACAAAACATGTCAATTCTTTGAAGAACTGTACAGTTTTTATATGTGGGGGATTTCTATGAAAAGTGAGATCATTTGATGGTAACATGATTATCCTGTTCTCCTCAGCCACATTAGTAACATATTTTGTAATAATGATACAGTTTTGAGTTGGGTATAAAAAGTGACTGATAAAACCAACTGGTCAGTCCCACTCTTATTTTTCTCAAGTTTTTCCTGTAACTAAAAAAAAAAAAAACATTATAATTTGCTTGGTTAATGGGTCTACCTGTATCATGGGGCATTTTAAGATAGGTACCATCTGAAACTCTGCAGGGCATCCATCAAGGTCTACCCTCTGCCTGTAACAGGATGCATCTCTGATCATTTTAGCTCTCCTGGAGCAACAGGGCCATTTGTTTTGCCAGAGCTAATTGAAAGACTGAACATTTCAGGTGACATGTTGATCTTTCTGCAGATTAAGCAGTATGAAGGGAAAACTTGCTTCTTTCATTAAAAACCTCACACTGTCATAACAGCTTTTGACTTGATGGTAGTCTTATTGTGGATGCTTCGCCAGCTTCACATTACAGAAAGCAAATAGCTTTGTCCTTTAGTTCCCTATATTCAGGGTGATTTTGAGTCACCAAGCTGGCCCATTTTCTGTACTAATATTGTCACAGTGCGTGGTTCTTTGCATCAGCATCACAAATGATTTTCTTCCTTAATAAACTTGTCTTTGAAAAAGTATTTCATTTTTTTTTCTTACTTGATACCTTTGGACATGTGATTTATGAGAAAATGGCTAATTATTATGCCTTCTCTTCATGATCCTGGGTCTTCATTTTGGGTATGGAGAAGAATCTAAATTACTATTATTACTACTAAAGTAATGAAAAATTCTTTATCTCCATTTGTAATTTTAAATGTCTCCATCTGGCAGTGTTGAGATGCACAGAGAGTGATGTGATACTAGGATCAGGTGACATGAAGAACCACCATCTCTGATAAACATATCAACAATGACACCTATCCTGATAAAATTGCCTGTAGCAATCACAGTGCCTGGTGAAGTAGAGGGTTGGCCAGTTCTGCCATGAACATACTTCAACACACACTCCTCCAAGCAAAGGGAGAGAAGACTCAGATATGCACAGAGGAAGACAGTCTGCTTCCCTACTATAATTGGGTCCATTGATCCACAATTTGCCCCTTACTGTGGTCAAGCTAGTGTCATCCTGGAGAGTAGAAAGCATAAGGAAAGCTCCTGCCATGGTGCTGTTCAGTGCATTATTTTTTTGACAATTTACTTATAGAATATCACAGCAGCAGTATCTATATGACTGTTCGGTTTCATCCAGAGTCTGAGAGGCATTGTTTGCCTGATGAAGACTAAACATTGGTGAGTATTTGTCTGAGATTTTGATTAGAAGACCCTTTAATAACTATCAACCACTTTTAAGATGCTTCTAGCAGATGGAACCATAAAAACAGAGATGTCTTGGCTTAATGGGTTTATTTTTCTCTTATTGTCAGCAATGCAAGCTTTGAGCTGAGGGTTACATCAGTTACAATAGAGTAATGGCAGAATGAATATGCCTGATACTTACAGTTTATTTCTCTATATAATGTCACTTAATCCAGCCACTTCTACCCTTGGATAAAAAGTTTTGTGAAGTGTCAAAAAAACTGTACAATCTTCAAAAAAAGTATTCAATAAAATATCATTGACTCACAGTTATTTTGTGCAATCTAGAATGAAGAAATATTATAAAATATGCAAAAGACTGAGTCAGATGCCAAATGGTGTGATAATAATAATAACCATCCTAAAACAATGATTCTCAAATAGTCCTGGAATGTTTACAACTTTGAGCTGTTCTGGAATCCCATCCTCTTATAGTTTTTAATGTGAACACTGTCTGGGTATCCTTCACCTGCAATGAGCCCTGCCCACCTACACTGTGCACAGAGTACGTCACGATGCACATGTGCATCTGGAAAAGAACTACTTTGATCAACATCTTCTTTCATTATTCCAAGAAGAGCCCTCACACTGGTCATTGAAATGTATGCTATTCTGTACCCTGGGTTTTCTTCCAGAAACCAGACTCCATCTTTTCGATTCTGGATTAGGTTGCATTTTAAAATCTGTTAACGAAGTAAAACATTTTGTGTTCTTTGCATATAACTTTTTCATGCAGAATTATGATTTTTTTTAAAAAAGAAAAATGCAATTTTTGAGTTGTTCTATGTTGTTTTTTTTCCATCAGATTTTCTATTTCCACAGACCAGTATTTTTCCATGTCATAGATAAACTATATTTTGGCTCTTATTATCTATCTATTAATGGATATTTGGGCTAGTCCCAGAATCTGGTTACTCACATTAAAGCTAATCAATTATCCACAGGCAAGAAATGCTTCATGTTTTCATTTTCTCTGGAGAAGACAACCAGAAGTGGAATTTGCTAGATATGCAATAAACTTATCTTTAACTTCTCAAGGAATTCCCAGTATTTCTCCATAGTGTTTGTGTGATGTTGTGACCATGTAACTGATGAAGATGTGAGAGCTTCAGGTGTTCACATCTTCATCATTATCTCTTGCCTCCTGGAATCTTATTATAGACACCCTCATGTCTGTGGATGCTTCTTTTTGTGGCTTTAACGTATGACCCTTTGATGGTTAGTGGAGCCGAACATGTTTTAGTTGTTCATGACCAACTCATATATTTTGTGGTAAGGATCCTTTGCACTTTCTATTAGACCTCTTCTTTTATTGAATTCTCACCATACTTAGTAGCTTCTGTGTAAAATGATGTTGTAAACCAATGCTTTCAAACCATTGTTATCATCTGGGTCTTTTCTTTTTCTTAATGTGTTTCAAAGGATAACATCTCCAATTTCAGTATAATTTGGTTTATAGACTTTTTATTTCATAATCTGTGTCCCTTTGTTTGCCTTTAATACATTTAACTTTCTCACTGGCCCATATAATTGTCAATACTTTTCAGATTATTAAAACTAAATCTTGCCAAAGACTTTGTGAGCTGCCAACGAACACAATTTTTGCCTCTGAAGGTAGAGAGGAAGGAAGGGGATGCAGACACCTCTGCATAACAAGAACCACAACAGGTCACATTGGTTATGAAAGAGACACAAACTAGGACCCATCTTGTCACAGCAACAGTGGTCCATTTCCTAAGAGCAGTTTGAGATGATGACCCAACTGGCCTTCATCCTACGTATAGTTTTATGTGTTGAAGGACCGTGTGTTCTCTGCCTGATCCTCATGCCCCTTGTCAAGAAAGGAGCCAAGGGAGGCATTATGTCCTCTTTCTTCCAGGGCAGCACTTTCTGTCTTTATGCTAGGAAAAATAAAACATCCTAGTCTTCAAATGAATAAATACCATGGTTTCATATAAAATCAGCAGAAAAGAAAATGATGCTTAGTTAACATCACAGGGCAAAGCTGTATATTTTCTACTTAGAATACAATTGAACATAATTTCTCTTTTGAAATGTGAGAGGCAGAGTGCTTTTATGACTTTAGGAGGATCAAAAAAAATTTAAAAACAAGCATTGAACAGTCAGTGCTCAGCTCCAGCCACCCACAACTCTCCTCAGAGAAAAACCTAAAGAAACTTCTTCTCCCTCCCTGCTTTTTATTTCTCAGGCAGGTACCATTAATTGCAGTGGATGACCTGATCACCACTGAGTCCTGCTGCTCTCCTGCCCTGATTCTCTGGCCAGCTCCCTGCTCACCTGTCTCTCAGCAGATGTAAGTTTTATGTTTCTCTTGCCCCTGGCCTCCTTTGAATTACCACAGCTTGATAGCACTGCAGGTCTATCACCTGCAGGTATGACAAAGAATACTGTACAACTTTCAGTGGTGGCAACTTTAAATGGAAATTAGACTCCTCCTCTCCTCCCTGGTTTTATATTTTACTTTAATTTTAACATACTACAGTTGGAAAAATCCTATTCACAACAACTATTTATTCTTTAGTGCATGCAACCACAGTTCCACTTGCTTAAGTAGTTTTATCTCCCTTTCCCTTTTCCTCCCTCCTCTGTCCCTTATTTCCTCCTGATGTCTCTTTTGCCACATGAAAGTACATAATGTGTGTGTGTGTGTGTGTGTGTGTGTGTGTGTGTGTGTGTGTGTGTGTGTGTATGTTTGTCTTTCTAGGGTGTGTTTCTATACGTTTCCGTGTGTTTTAATCTAACTTACATCCTGGCAATAAGGAACAGGAAAGACATTTATCAGACTGATGAAATGGGTTACAGAAATTCAGGGGACTTTAATTCCTGGATCATATTTTGAAAGCAATATCTATCTTCAGAAGAAATGCCCAGGAGTCCAGATGGCTGGATGGATTGTAAATCTCACAATATCTTGGAAAATGTGAGGAAGCAGTGAATGTGTGATATTTTAGGGGAATATCACATGAGCAATCAATAAACCACCAATAAGACCAGCTCAACTATTCTTTGAAAGCCAAATGCTAAGTTCACCAACATGATAGACTTAACCCAGTGTGAACCTGTCAATCCATTTTTATGTGATGAAAAATTCTCTTGATTCACTAAAAGGTACAAATGAAATATAGATGGGTCTAATTCTTATGGAATACATAGACAGGATGTTTGATGGCACCTATGACTTGGGTAAATTTCTCCAAAGACTCATATGTTGAAAACTCAGCTCCAAGATTGCACAAAGTAACCAAACTTTTGATAGAGCCAATGGGAGATCTTCTGGTCTCTTGAAGGCCATATTATGATTCTAGTGCTGTCTTAGTCCCTTTGTATCCCACCACTATTAGGTGAATGGTTTCCTCAATCATACCTCCAACTGAATTGGTCATGCCTCACTATAGATGCACAACACGAGAGCTAACTAACCCATGACTGGTACCTAGAACATTGTGTATGAAACAGAACTTATCTCTTCTGTGTGAGTTGATCCATTTCAGGTGGTTGGAGATGTGATGGACAGATGATTGACACAGAAATTCTGCAGGCTTTTCTATTTGCTTAAGTAACAGGTATGTCTTACACTTTCTCTTTCTGCCTTTTCCCATAGAGGCTTATCTCCTTGGATTCCAGGACCATTCATTTTTTTGCCTTCTGGTTCATGGTTGATTGGACCAATGGCAGGCAATGACAGGATCCTCCACCATGGGATGTGAGAGAATACAATATTTGCTACACAGTCACAGCTCAGCTACTCTCTGGTGTCTCCAATTCTTCTAAAGGTATCAAAATTGATTTGTAGACACTTTCAGCTTTACTCTACTGGCTTTTACTGGGGCCATATTTAAATCTGAGCCTACTTTAGATCGATTTTCCTTAGCCATATTTATACATTCATAAATAATCATCTATAAGATTATTTGAATTCCCTTGCATTTGATTTTGAAATAATCACATCTGAAGAAAAATTTATGAGAGAGCTAATTTTCTTGATGAATTCATTTTTATCTCAATGTGTATTTTTTAAAAAATTCTTTACATTTATTGCTTGTGCTCATATTGTATGTGTACATGTGTGGAGAAGATAGGTACATGTGACATGACATATGTGCAGCAGTTACAGGACAACTTTTGATAGATAGTTCTTTCCTTACACGACATGGGTCCCAGGGATGGAAAGAATACAGGTTTTTTTGGCTACCCAGCAGTTACCTTTATCAATTGAGCCATAATGGCATGGCTTTTTGTAATCTACAAAAACTTACTAATGATGCCTTTTATATGTTTGAGCAAGTGAAATTGAAAATATTCATCGAGCGGGGATTCACTGAATAGTCTCAGAGAGTTTTCATCTTCAACTTCTCAGCCTGGCCTCTTTAGATACTGTTTACACCCTCATGTACTGCATCTGTGGCTTGAAGAGTTCCTTGTAAGGAAGTGGGGTATTATACTCTAGTAAGAACAGAGGACAGCTTTAAGTATTGTTCATCAGGAGCCATCTACTTTTTTTTCAGCCTTTGAAGCACCATCTCTTATTGGCTGGGGATAACTGGTATTGTAAGGGTGACTGGAGAGTAGCCCGTGGATCTTTCTATCTCTGATTTCTCAGGGCTGATATTATAAACTTTTTTTTTTATCATACCTGGCTTTTTTTACATGGTTCTAAGATCAAACTCAGGTTATTATGTTGAACAAAAGCACTCTTTTGAGTGAACTATCTTCCAAGATTTGAAAATAATCTTTATAAATGCTAGTACTCATATATTTTCATGCAAAAGCTTTTTATTTGTCTTCCAATGCTTCACTGAAGAATAATTCTAGGATCACCACTGAATTCTCAGCTCAGTAACAATACTAATGCCCCAATATGAATGATGCTCAGTATGCTGAATTATTTCTATGTGGTGGCAAATATACCTATATTTTGTTTCACCCTTTCATGATTTACTTCTTAGAACTGCAGTAACTGTTCCAACAGTCACATGGTAGCAAGGATATATGTGTAGAATCTAAATCTGGTTTACCTAAATCTTCAGCCTTACTTGGTATTAGCTGTAATTTTTTTTACTTTAACACTGAAGCATCATCATCCCTCGTTCTGTGGCAGGTTACCCTGTGCTGCAGTACAACCTTCTTTACTCTAGATAAAAGACCATTTGTTTTTGGAGAAGTTTGATGGGTTAGTTCCAGGACACTAATTTGTAGAAGCAAATGTTTCAAAGGCCTCTTATGTTGCCAAGATTGGAGGATTTGAGAAAATGAAGAGATTGAGAGATTGTTGGAATTGAAGAAAGAAGAATAATAAATTTCCAGATCTGATTCACAAGCTATAAGTGTAATAGTTAAGAGCCTGCCATTAGTTATTTGGAAGTCTTAAAATCAACCATGATGACCAGACCTTAGGCTAAAAATAGACATAAAGGGATTTTAAATATATTTCCCCATTAAGGTCTTTTAAACAAATCCATTCAATAAAATCAGTACTTGTCATCGGGTAGTGGTTTAAACAGTACTTTTTCCAGAATAGTTTGTCAGCCCATCTACCTATATTATGAATATAATTCAAGTCCTTTATACTTTCACAAATTTAGTATTTATGATTAAAACTATGTCAGAAAACAACATCAAAGATTAAAAAACCAGAGCTATTTATGATACCCTGTGAGTAGTGTTTGAATTCTCAGTGTTTGAGCCAAAAGTATCAGATGAATGCTCTCATGGAAGGTGTTGTCTCCATCATTTATGTCTTAGCCCACTCTATATGCTTATGATCTACATCTTGATAAAACTACATCTTAACAGAAATCCAACTTATAATGCACATGATGAGAAAGTGACTCTTTATAGGACAGAGGAAATTTTGGTAATTCAGGAGGAACCATGCCATATTCTTTTTGAGTTTAGATATAACAATGATATGTATTTTAAATAAATAGATTTCAACTGTTTTTATACATGATACTTGTAATAAATTGCTCTGTTTCATAATTTAATAAATGTTCAAATTTCAAAAGCATGATACCATCTATCATACATTTTAATATTTTCCTCATTATTTTTCTTAAAATTATGATGGGTGTCATTAAATGACTTTATGACTAACTTTTGGTTTTTGACCCTAAGTTAAAATATAGTGCTTTACAGTAACAAATAAGCAAGTGATTGAAGTGGTTGATGCTCTACTTTGGCACTTGTCCAGGAGAATTTATTTTAATGTATTATAAACTTTGGATTTCATACTTATAGAATCATTAAGGGACTTATCTGATCACTTAAGTTATTCTCTATTGTACATTTGGGAGGAATTTTATGATATGGTCATTTGTAAAAAATAAGGGTCTACAAAGCTCTTGGAAGAAGTGTAGGAAAACTCTTCAAATAAAATGAAAGAGGACCAAAGGAATTTTTTCTGCTTAGGGCTTGAAGGAAGGTAGCATATGAGACAGTAGAGAGGGCCAGTAGCCTTTTTGACAGTGAGGTAGGACAAAAACAATTCCCAATGGAAATAGTCTGTTTGAAAGACCAGTGAACATGAGCTTATTTAATAGGTAGGTAAACTAATACTATTGGACTAATCAAATGAGAGGTTAGCCATAAATTGTCTTTCACTGTGTAAATGGTCATTTTTCTGTTACTATTTTATATAATAAGACTCAAAATTTCTTTATTATTTTGAATAAAAACCAGGGAAGGCTATGATTGAATAAATTCAAGAGGGTATTTCTGTTCTAGGTACAAAGCCTCTAAAAGTAGAGACTCTGAACTTCTTAATTTTTACTTTCTAACTCCTTAAACAAGACCTGATACAGAGTAAGGTGCAGGAAGTACATTCTCAATGGATGAATCCATGAACTAAAGGATAGTGCAGAGCATCTAAGCAAAAGTCTTTATTGAACTCTGCTTGCCCAACATTCTTTTTTCTTTAGTGTAGAGTTGCATTGGTTCCATTTCTAAGAACCTTCAAATCCAGGACTCATCTTCCTGCACAATCTTTTCTCAGTCCCATCTTGGAATGTTCTATCTTTGTCAATATTGTTCTCTTGTACTGTAGCTTTTCTTCATGCTCCCTTTATACTATGCTTCCTAGTTAATATTCTGGGTTCTTAAAAGGAAAGTGATTTTCCATGAAACATTATACAGGGAAATGGTGGCTTCAGTACTGATTGTCCTAGGTTCTCTTCTCATCTGTAATCTAATTTATTAGGTAATAAAATGAAGGTAATTAACTATATTATATCAATTATTAAACATTCACATATTTTGAGATAATATAAAAAAGAGGGTTCAATATTAAAATAACATAAGTCTAAAAGGGGTAAAGAAGACAAAACATGTACCATTATTAAAAATCAGAATAAATAAAACTGTTACTAAATTGTTTTGGAAAGAAAAAAAACATGTGGGGGTATGCATGAATAGAGTGAAAATGAATAAAGAAAAACAAACAAACAAACAACATAAAGTAAAGGAAGATTAGTCCAAAAGGAGAAATATATTAAATATAAAAAAGTATATGAAGAAAAAAAACATTTAATTAAAAATTAATGTAAAACTTAAAAATTGTTCAAAATGAATAAAGAAGAATGGGAAGCATGGATAATTGGAGACTAAGTTGTATGAAACTTAGTGGAAAGGATCAGTTAACTATATAGGCATTGTGGGTGCCTTCACTTCTGTGGATTTCTTTTTATTTTAGGACATCTGCAGCCCATACTTAATTTTGCAATTTTTTGTCTGGGATGATTCTCTGACTCTCTCCTCTTCCTGGAATTTTCTAGATAGTACCACATATATGATTAATAATATTCTAAATGGAATATGGTAGGGGGTGTGTATCTTCCAAACACATGGAGAGTGTGTGAAGAAAGCACACTCCTCATATAAAAGTTTTCAAACATCATAAATACATTAACTACACTTCCAGAGGGGAGCAGTCATGAATGGAACAGTACTGGACCATCATATTTCTACAACTCTACAGCAGTAAACACCCGTCATTGACTCTTAGCTTGATACACAGACTGCTTGGATACAGCACCATCTAATTCCTGGGTTACTCCGTTCATGAGATCTGGCTCCAGATTCAGTGAAGGGCTGTGTTGACCTATGCACTACATTGCCTCCACTGGGCTTCCAGGTGTCTAATTTCTTCAGCTTCTTGAAGTCCAATTCTCCTGTTTTACACTGATGCCCAATGCTGCCTCTCACCTCAGCACTGTAGCAGCTCGACTTTACCCTCTCCAGCTTTCATTGTCTTTCAGGACCCAATGTCTGGAGTTTTAACAGCAGGATCTTTTATAAGACCAAGCCTGGACACTGTTTCTGTTCTATAAAGTGATAAGATAGGATTCACTCCTTTTCTGCCTTTTTCACTGACTCACCAAGCCCCACAATTATCCAAGGCTTCCCTGTTTGCTGAGGTTCCTTCCTCAGCTTCAGTCCGTGAACAAATGGCCAGAATGTCTTTAGCTTTTCCTCCTTTCTTACCTTTGATCTCTTTGTGGTGTGTTGTCTATTTCCTTCTTTTCCTTTCACACACACACAGCCTTATACTACCATCATGAATTTTCAAAGCTCTCTTTTGGCATGAAGCATATTTTTTCTTATTCAGATTGTTCTTCAGCAGAGCATGTGGAGACCATGTTACCTGCAAGTTCCAATCATTGATAACCTTATTACTTAAACACTGTTGACATTTTCTTGCATGAAGTTGCTGACATTTTAATGTCTGTATTGACAAATTCATAGCACAGAGTATATATGAATACATGATGCATGAACATGAATATAAATTGAAATCAGGCGGCACATCTATTTTACCCATTGATTTTATTTAAAATTATATTTTGCCCATTTTCATAAATATTTCGAAAGAATGTAGTAGCTTCAATAACCACAGAATATTTTATTGTATTTGGATTTCATATTTCAGACTTTCATTTTTGTGAACATTTGTGTTATTTACATAGTTTAAAATTTTATATCAGCTCTGTAGTTAACATCCTTGTTTCATCTTTGTATCTACAATGTTCTTTAATTAGAAGGGAAGTTTCTTAGAAAAAGGTTTTTGATGTTATTGTTACAGATGACAAACTATAACTGTCCCATGTGCACTCTAAAGGCAATCATTATTAATATTCTCTGAAGGTTAAAATTGCCAATTTTATTTTTTACTTAATGGTTATTGTAGTGCTTACAAAATACAATTGTTTAGTAAACATAGGAAACAACAGCAAAATGCTACTGGATGAATAGAATAAATAGACAAGCAATTAACTTTGGAATAATATTTAACAAGCTTTGCTTGTTTCTTCCCTTACAAATACATTCAACTTCCAAGCCACTCAAGCTATACACAACAACAAACTTAATCAGTTTTCATTCCCAACCATGTGACATGCATCTCATTTTCCCTCTTAGTAAAGTAAGAATAATTAAAAAGAAAGACTGTTCTTCACCTAACACCATTCTGATATGAAACTTATTAAATATATTCTCAAAACCACTTGACCAGCTTTTCCAAGAGGTGTGGGGGAAGGGTAATGTAGTCTTTACAATCCATCTTTGAAATCCTGCTTCCTACCGATGAAGGGTGTCACACATTCTGACACCCTTCATCTGCTCAGAATTGCCTGGATTCAGCTCCTGCTCAAGAAATTCCTGCATTTTGCTTTATGTATGTCTGCAGCACGGGGGTTTTCAAAGAACAGGCAAGCATTTCTAATGACTGCAAGAATCTTTGATTGACAGTGGCGCTACCAAAACAAACATTTCCTTTGTGGTTTTTCCTTTGTTTCATTTGCTGGTCCCCATGAAGTCTGTTACTACTCCTTTTGCAGCTGCTCTTTGTGTTAGTGGGGTTTGCTCCCACTCAGCAGATGTTTTCTCTGGGCGATACTTTCTTTGCTCAGCAGCTTCAGATCAGTGAATAATGTCACTTTAATATTTCCATATTGATCCAGACATAGCAAAAACTTGCCTCTGTCTACTACTTTCAAATCTTTTTCTCATCTGTCCTGATCTTCTTCCCTTCTCTCTACCTACTTTCTTCAAAGATGAAGTGAAAGATAAATTACCCTCTTTCTAGCAGTTTCTGTCCCTTCAATTTTCCATCATGGAAACAGACAACTTTTCTTTTTACTTAATATGTTTTTATTCTTTCTTGTTAATGGAATCAAAAAGAAATTCTTTCATTTGAGATAATGCTGTCCATCTCTTTTCTTCTTCTGATTTACATTTCACTTGAGCCAATCTTCTGACATATAAAAGTTTTCACATTCTTTTCTGTCTTAATTTACATTTAATTGCTATGAAACTTATTTTTTACAGCAATTTGAGGGGAAATCAAAATGGAAGAATAAGAAAATAATCTTATTCTTTGCACAATATATTGTTTAATTTGTTTTTTCATTACCTAAAAATAAAATCTACATTTTATAATTGAATTTAAATTCTTTGTTTTAAGTTTTTGTGAATTGATATTTTTATTTTTAGATTAGATCATATATATATATATATATATATATATATATATATATGTCCTTCTATATTATAAGAATTTACTTATCTTTATTACTGTATTGCAGAAGTTCATGTCTTGGAAATGCCTGGATAATTCCTAAACTTTTAAGGATTTGTCATTGAGATAATTCATATACTCCTAGCTATAACTATATAACTGATAAATATATCAAAGTATAGAGCACAGCAGAATAATAGGAACAGAAAGAAGGTAAAATGAATATTGAATCATAATAAGAAATGTAGTCTAATAAAAATAAATGTGTTAGGAACGTTTGCAAAATATTGATTTATGGAATGATAAATTTAAGACAAATCTAGCTTTATTATATTTGGTTCCATGTATACATCAACCAAATCACAGGAGGGAGTGGAGTGTATGCAATGGGATTAATTACATACCTGGAGTACCTGCTGATGGTGGGACCTGACTACTATTATAAATAATAAGCTGTATGCTCCTGACTTGTGTTAGTAACGATCATCTATCTATCTATCTGTTGGTCTGTCTGTCTGTCTGTCTGTCTATCTATCTATCTACCTATCATTTATGTATTCATCTGCAGCTACTGATTACCATCATGTCTAATAATAAATTTCGAGAACCTCATTATTCCAGAGGTGCCCTGATTATATTTTAAAGAAAGGATTTGCATAGAGAAGTAAAGAAGAATGTGAAGACAGACCCAACTGGCATTGCCCACCCAGTCTATGATCATTGTATCATATCCTTTTGCCCAGTGATATTTTTATAAGGCTATTCCTAACTCTACCCTGTCTGTGCAACGAACTGTCCTCGAAAATTCCAAAGCTAAATGTTTGGTTAGATTCTGAATAGTTGAATAGTTGGACCTTCCTGGAGGTTAGCCCTTCCAGAGGATGTGTAAAGACAATGACATCTCCCCTAGATTTCACCCGATGCAACTTCTTGTCTTTGACCTTTATAAATGGGTTGTTGATACCCACATTTTTATTCAGTCACACAAAAACACAGATTTAACAACTTCATTTGTGAGGGCTGGCATCTTAACCAGAATAATAATGTTATAACTCAGATAAAATCGGGGATAGACTGCAGGTGTGTTCCACTGTAGAACTGCCTAATTTGTGTGTCACAAAAAAAGAATATTTAATCAAAGGGGTCTCTGTTTTGACTGTAAGATAGAAGAAACTTAGAGTGAGTTAGATTTCCTTTAATACCTTCAAATACCATAGATGTTACTCAAATAAAATGATTAAAATTTAAATTATATTAAATTAAATTTATGACTAGGTTCTTTGAATGTGTTAACCACATTCTAAGTGCTCAGACCATGTCACCAATTTGCTGTTACACTGGACAGAGCAGAGAAGGAACTCTGGCACCCATAAGATCCTGAAACAAGGACATTATGAAAGACCATGTTTTAGTTGTAAAATTTTGACACGTCATTTTAAACACATAGAGAAGTAGTAGGAAGCTTATAGACTTCATTGTAAATAGTCACTACCAACATATAAGAAGTAATACAAATAAGAAAAAATTCATGTGCTCTCATCATCCAAAAGAAAGTCTTGGCTCCTGGATAGCATTTTTTTGGAATAATTACTACATAGTCATGTAGTAAAAAAAAATAAACAAAAACAAAATTCAATTACATTTTTGTATTCTATAATTTTTATATGAAGTAGTATTGATTTGCAACTTGTTGCTAAGGTGAAGGCAGGCTTCCAATGAACATTTCATCTAAGGATTCAACCACAGTGATGCAAATAGTTCTTAGATGATATGTACAGTATATACATTCATTTACTTACTTCGTGGCATCTTCTGTTCTCATATTGGCTTTCTGTATGTTGGTCTATTAGAATTCTCATGATAAGGTCTGCATGTGTAACTTTTTACAGACTCTGTTAGAAAACCCATGACTGTTTCAGGTTTAGACTTTAGATACACACATTGCAAATATTTCAGAAAAATATACAGTCTCCTCATTGGTGCTGGTTGAGGTACCTGAAAGTCCCTGCTCCAATCAGGAAGCCTCTGGGGGAATCTGTACCTTGTAAGATGTTGAAAGCATGAGAGAAACCAGAGCTGTGCCACCCAAAAACATGTGAGGGAGGTGGTTTCTTTTGTTAGACTCTTTCTTGACTGTTCCCTAAGTAAAAGAATCTATGTAAATTGAGTCCCAAAGTACAGCTGGCAAAATATTCACTCATTTCTTTAGGGCCAAAAAATAAGTATCTAAATTTATATCAAAATTTCCACTTCACCTGAATATCTTTAGCAGCTATCTTTTGATGTTCTGGTTTCATAAACTTAAAAGTAATTTTTGGATCCTAACTAGCAAGACTGGCAGCTGGCATTAGGTCTATTTCTCCTTCCTTTGCCTGTTACTTGAAAAGGATTCTGTCCTCTACGGAATGTGAAATCAGCCTGGTGAGGATTTTTTTTTTCTTTTTTTTTTCTTTGTTTTTTAATTTTAGTGTAATGCCAACAATGTGTTATCCAACATTATGTTTAAAGAATGTCTTTCTTATACTTTCCTTGGATTATAAACTAAATGTGTTTTATACCAAAAGGCCAAAAAGCTTGTATACCATTTTAAAGATAGGACACCTTTAAAAATAACAACAGATTTCAACACTGCATTTCAGTCATTTCACACTGCAGGTTATTAATCTAGGAAAACTCATTAGTTTTAGATGGGCATTCAAAAGTTTTGATTATACATACGACCTTTATTAATTGATTATCAGAATAGGCCTGAGGTTCTTTTCTGAAGATTGAATATTCTGATAAGCCTGCAGAAAAAATCATCACAAAAGCAGAACCATCACAAAAACTCTATTGAAAGTTGTGCATGCCATCCAAGGGTCCTCCAGTGAATGAGGAGGGTTCTTTAAGACATAGCCCTTTTACTTCCCAGGTAAAGCCTAAAATAGAAATGCATTTTAGATAGTGAGACATTGGGCATCTCTTATTCAACCATCCATTTCACTGCTGACAGACAGAATACAGAAATTCTGAGGTATGCAGAGAATAGCAGTTTGTAAGTACAAGTGAAAACCCAGAGGACTGTTCCTTCTTAATCTTTTAGGCATTAATTACCCACGAGAACTATTAAACTGCAAACAACAACAAAAGCAAACTAATATTTCTGGCTAATATATTTGCTACCTTTTAATTTTCCATTTTACTTTAAAAAATATTGATTTATTCACTTTGCACCCCAATATCAGCTTCATGTCTACTCTTACTACCTCCTCACAAAAACACTCCCTCTATCCCTATCACCTTATCCTCTGAGAAGGGGCAGCTCCGCTCTTGATATCACCCCTACCCTTGCATCTTCCCACCCTTCACCTGGCATGCCCAGCATATCAAATCACTACAAGATTATGCAAATCCTTTCTCACAGAGACCATTATTAATTTATAAGAATAAGAGCTATCTGCAAACACACACACACACACACACACACACACACACACACACATACACACATACAATCATCTTTGGGAGGTAAGCTAGCATTCAAAGTAAATATATCTTGAAGGTATAAAATCAACCTTGCCATCTTGGAGATTTGATTCAATAGACATACAGGGCACAATAAGATAAAAATAAATATTATAACAATTAACAAGTGCTGACATATAAGGAAATTCTAAAATTATTTTGTGAACTGCAAGGACAAAAGGCAAGTCTTTCATGTCAAAGAAAGTGAGAGATAAGTCCACATCCTATAAGAATAAAATATGGAAACCTTTCTTGGCACTAGTTGGAAGGAAAACTAAGGTTTACTTAAGAATTAATAAACAACCAGCTGCCTTTACCTAGGTATAGACCACAATTCCTACTATGTTCTATAAATTATCTTAATCAAGTAATTCTAAGTAAGAAATAATGCAAACAAAGTGGCATAATTAAACAATTTATTGGATAATTGCTGTTTTAATTTATACTTCAAGGAATTCCTGATTTTAAGAGAAAAGAGGTCTAAACATTAAGAATACAGGAAGATTGGGAGCACAATGTGGAGAGTCAGAGCAAGTAAATGGTGACTCAAACTAGGCTGCTATTCTTATAAAAATTTGACAGAGTTCTCCGAGACAAAATAATATTAAATACAAAATACTAAAGAATAAGCACAGTATTAAAATATTCTGTTCTTCAAAAACTTAATAAATTCTAAATACATATACCTGACATAACTTCAAAAGTCAAAAACAAATTGAGAGTGTCACCTAGATTCGGGGACTGCAATATTCAGCAGGAGATAGTGCAAAGAAGCCCAGAACCACAGATACAAAGGCTATTACAGTCAGATGAAACAGTCAGTATTTCTGTATTTTATCTGTCAGTATTCCCACAATTTCTACTGAACATATATAAAATCAAGTATAATAAATAATCAAGATAGTCCATTTAACAAAAATAATTCAAAATTACAGATAGACCTAAGAGAAAATAAAGATGGAATTTGGAAAATTTCAGCAACCCAGCTCTAAATTGAACCCCATAGTATCAGCTTTCATCCCTAATACTGCTAGGAAAATGAACAAGAAAAGATGAAACTTAGGAAAGGGGCACTGCAGAAGTGCAATTTAGACCTGAGCAATGGTGGAGGTTTATCAAAGCATGAAAAATACCATGGCAGTTGCTAGATTGTATCTGCAACATCTAAAAAAGCAGCCATCACCCACTATGAAGACTTTGGAGGAATTCTTCAAAAGAGGAAATTCCTGTACACTCATCATTCCTGAAATACTTGAAAGACTAGCCAGAAGATACCAAACCTAAGACTGTAGAAACACACAGGAGGGAGCAACAGCCTCCTGCAGTAGCATAGCCTCTGCTAACCCTCCTTGCATGTTGAAACCTAACAAAGCAACCCAGGGAGGCACACTTAATTTTCAGAGCTCAGCTGGAGGTGTGAATGGAGAATGTCAGTTTGCAATTGTAGCAACAGTGGAGCAGTGTTCCTCTTTCTCCCCATCCTTGTCAGCATGTGGTGTCACCTGAGTTTTTTATCTTAACCATTCTGATTTGTCTAAGGTAGAATCTCATGGCCATTTTGATTTGCATTTCCCTGATGACTAAGTGCTTTTTGGCCATTCAAGATTCTTCTGTTGTGAATTGTTTAACTCTACATCATTTTTTTTTTTTTTTTTTTTTTGGGACTGGCTTGTTTGTTTTTTGGCGAGGGTAACTTCCTGATATTTTTAAAATATATTTTAGATGTTAGCTCTCTATCAGATGTGGGGTTTGTTAAGAATTCCACCAATCTGTATGTTGCCATTTTGAATGTACTTTATATGGGATAAAATACAAAGAAACAAAATAGAAAGAAGTAATATGGAAAATATTCAAATGGGATTGATAATGTTTAATTTCACAAGATGACAATAACAGTCACTTAAAAATAATAATGTTTCAGGATTTTTGGCCTTTTGGTGATAATATTAATAATTACAAGAACATGATTGATACTTAAAATACAAAAGTCACT
Source organism: Micromys minutus (assembly GCF_963924665.1). Lineage (NCBI taxonomy): Eukaryota > Metazoa > Chordata > Mammalia > Rodentia > Muridae > Micromys > Micromys minutus. The sequence goes on along the minus strand of NC_137977.1, from coordinate 28,233,097 downwards.
AGTGTTAAGGAAAAGATGTTTATTCCAACCCTAATACTTCTAATCATCATGATATAATATCCAGTGTTTATTAAAGCTGTACTGTAGTCTTTTACTAATTTCATGCATGTATAAAGTACTATTGAAACAAGAGAGAGATTTATAGCAAAGAATAGATGGGAGAACCTAGGCAGCTGAGAGAGAAAGAGAACTGATTTGAGATTGAAATCTTGGCTTATAACTGTGAGGCATTGCCAGTTTTCTTCTTGACAAAAATTAAAAATTTTTATGTAGCAGTTTCCCAGAGATTAAAATCTTCCATCTTGGAGGGAAGCTCATGAAAACACAAGATGATTACCAGAAGGTGAAACAATTGGATGTCCTAAATAGAGGTGAAGCACCCCAACCTACAGGGGACTCTACTCTTAGGAAGTAAACAACTCAATAGCGACAGAAAGTCCCTGAAACTGACCTTGCATATATAAGCAGTAAGGACTGCTAAGGTACATTCTCAGACAAGATGAGCTTCCTGGAGAAGGTCCAGACCAACTGAAACACCGGACAAAGACACTCAAAATTCTTGAGCTTCCAGCAAGCTGTGCAGTACAGTGTAGGTTCCCAGCATTAATAAACTGTCATCCATGATGAGTTGGGCATTGGAGATACAACTGTCTTTGAATAATTTTTGTTCCTATAACTAACCCTTCACCCACATTACTAGAAGTCGCTCAAATAAAATTCATTGTGTTGCCAAGTTGACTTTGATGGTGTCTGTATTTGTCCTTTTGTTGTACAATAGGATACATATTCAAGTCTCATCTCCACCAGAAGAGTGTCATACAACAAATGTCTACTTTAGAGAATTTTGAGTGAACTGAATGAAATGGTTTTGTTGCTCCGTAGATAGTAATGTTTAATAAAGAATAGCTATTTTTCTATATGATATATTCATTTGTCTTTGCATTTATCTTTATCAGATTATATATTGGGTCTATGTTGATATGTTATAGACAGCCACATATTTCTTTGTAAAGCTTGCAGGCTCTTGATGGAAAGAGCTATCAACTTTTCACATAGAGACATGAAGGATCATATTGTGATGGATGATAAGAAAGCAAGATAATAGACAAAATAGAAACTTCATAGCAGAAGTTTGTATCCACCTAAGGCATCAAAGATGGGTGCCTGCCAAAAAATGACCTGAGAGTAAAGTCCAAGATGTTTTCAATTCAGGATTTCAGACAGTGTTTAAGTTTCAGATTCTGAATCCCAGCTGACATTGTTCTTTTCTAGCTTAGAATTCTGTACTTACTTAAAAGAAGCTATCAGTTGAAGAAAAAGCCAGGAAAGGTTCATGAGAGAGTTTGGAGAGATGAAATAGAAAGGGCAAAGTATGTAATTATATTAAAACAAAACAAAAGATGTAATAAAAATAACTAATTTCCTATTTAATACCTCCCTGTAAACACTGTAAATTTCAGATGCTTACACCTTTTTATAGATCTTCATACAAAACTGATGAGCAGTTAAGTATTATTTGCATCAGATCAATGGTCAGGAAAAATTCCAGCTTCCAAAATGAATTCATGTATATCAATATATTCTTTGAAGTTTATAGTTGTTTTGTTTTTAAAAGAGAAAGGGAAGGGAATAGAGGGGAAGGGAAGACAAGAAATAGGGAGCCAGAGTCAGTCACTTTTGCATACTTATAAGAATACATTCAAAAATGCTAATTATGATTTATAGAACAACTCACATATATGTAGTCAGTTCACAATAACCACCTCTCCATAAATTGCTTCCTATGAACTTGCAGCTACTCCTTGTATAATCCTAACTGGAATTACTTTTGGTTTTGGAGTCAAATCCCTGGAGTCTTGTGTTCTTGGCTCCAGTGAACAGAGCAGTTATTGCATGCAAGTCTTTTCAATTCTGAGTATAGCATGTCCCCACTTACGACCCTCATAGGCCCATAAGGTAATGGGAAAGAAAGATAAAGGAGGCAATTTGAAAACTTGGTTCATTTTAAAAGCAAAAGATTAAGTCAGTGTTGCATTTTGAATTTAATCAGATATAATCACAGTTTCCTCAAACTGTACAAAAGAAATTCCCTAGATTTAGTAAGTAACATAAGCAAAAATGGTAAAAATTTTGCTCTTTTTTTAAAAAAGGAGGTTTTGTTAACATTTATAAATCAACTATCCAGGCTGATAAGGAATCTACAGCAAGGGGAGGCATTCTGCAACCTGCTAGTAAGCCTCTGACTTAAAAATATTGAATTGTATTAGTCCCAAAGCTCTGAGCTCCTGAGAAACAAATAGCACATTGAGGTCTCCATGGCTCTTAATTTCTTCTATGCAGCGCAATACTGCGTTTCATTTTGGAATATACGAGAGAAAATACAGAATATGGAAGAATAATACTGGCATTGGGTAGAAGATTTAAAACAGTGTGTAAAAGGCAGCAATGTTGTAGCCCTTGTTGAAGCACATGCCTTTCACAGAAACAAAAATGAAGCCAAGAAAACACTTTGAGGTAACTGTCAATGATATCATATTGGGCTTGGGATTTATATATATATATATATATATATATATATATATATATATATATATATATATATATATATATATATATATATATATATACAGAGAGAGAGAGAGATTTTAACTATGAATTTAGATATATTCTATGTATGCTTGGCATGGTATTAAGTCTATTCTGTCTTTTTTATAAAAACATTTAACAGTAGCATGAAGTATTATGTTTTCATGGATGTGTTCTGGGTCCTCAGTCGAGAATGAGAGACATTCTTTGTAAATTTCAGAGTCCAGAAGTTTTGTGGACCCTAGCTCTTTTTTCACTATTCCTCCATTGTTAGTACCTTTTAAAACACAGTTCAGAAGAAATAACTGACTTTAAAGCCAGAGATGTCTCTTGCTAGCATTGTCCCTGAATACATTTCAACTTCGCATCCAGGAAGAAGTAAGGCATGAGGATGTGTATACAATGGAATACCCATGTGTGTCCATGTGCCCAAGACATGCTTGCTTTCAGTTTATAAAGAAACATTAAGGGGCTGGAGAGATGGCTTGGGAATTAAGAGCACTGAGGTCTCCTTTAGAAGTCTGGAGTCTAACCTCTGTGTTCATGACTGGTAGCACAGCTTGTGTGAGAGTAATTGTCTAGCGCTTTCACAAGCTATCGGTTCAATTACCCTCAGAGAAGATAGCTACTATACTGGGAGCTGCCTTGTTAAACAAACCCATTGAAGAGATACTGAAAGTGCTCTCAGAGAGGAAACTAATCCAAAATCTTGTGAGTTGACTTAAAATGGATACATCTTATTTGAAATTTGAACAACTATAGTCCAAACTAACAACATAAGTGAAGCCAAGGGATAGATGACAAATGAGACCACCCACTTAGCAATCATTATTATATTTCTGGGACCCAAAAATTGTGAGATAAATTGCATATTTGTATCACTATGTTTGGATATGCTTTCATACCTTCTGTAATTCTGCAATTATAGCTTTTGTTTCATGGAGTAATTTATTAATTAATCAAGTGTTTGGTGGTTATCTGGTTCTGTCTGGTTCTATGTTGGGATAAAAAAGTAGAGAGAAATTGAGGCCAGAGAGACAACAAAGCATACATCATTTTTGCCAACTCGTTTCGAAGGCAGATGATGCATTTATACTTGAGTCCCCATTTCCGTACATCCTAGCTGTATGTATGTATGTATGTGTATGCATGAAAACATATTGAGAAGCAGATAATGATCTTGATATTAATGTAGTCATTACTTTTTAAGTTATGCTCTTAGTCTCTGAAACCAAGACAATTTTTAGGAAGAATTTTCACTGGAAAATTTGTGCTTTATGCAGCCTGCCTTCTGCTGCTTTAACAACATGCTCCTGCCAAGAGCTTTCTGCAGTAGAAAACCAACTGCATATGAGCTGAGGTTTGAAAATGCAACTAATATCGAGACCTAGAAAAAGGCTGCAATGAAATATAATGGAAATTGGCACTACGTGGTCTTCCATCACTTAATAGTGGTAAAGGGGAGGTAGCATTGCTACTCAAGCAGTGACTTAAGGAACTTTCTGTTTATTCAATGTGACATGCAAAATCCAAGGCAGATAATGGCCATGCTGCAACAGTAACTGAATGATTAGTGACAGTAAATTTGAACAAATCATTTCAATTTCTTCTTGATTCAGAATATCTGTGTCTGATATATACCGATAGGTTTTATATACACTTTATGTAATTATAAAATAGTATTTTTCATTAAGGTTTGTATGGTTCTTCTCCCGCTCTTACCTTCTGTATTGATCTTCAGTCCCCTCCACTGATTTTCTACTTCTTTCTCCTGTGGAGTAGAATGTTGAGTCCTTTGATAATATTTCACAGAGTGTTATAGCTGTGTCATATGGCAGAATTATTTTTATCTTCGTAAGAATTCTCCACACTGGTTTCTGAAGTAGCTGCACCATTTTTTAATCTGAAACTGGTGAATTAGGGAGGATTTCCCATTCCTTACATCCTCTCCATAACTTGTCAGATGTTTTATTGAACCATGCCCCAGTCTATGCTTATTCTTGTTTTACACAAACACACACACACACACACACACACACACACACACACACACACACACATGCACACACACACACACTCACTGGTACCAGACATGAGAACTCTTCATTTTATTCGCAGTCATGTTTAGTCAAATGTATCCCAAACATCTGCTGTTGTCATTGCCCTTGGTTGCCTCTCAGAGGATGAAAATAAGTCGCTATTGCTGAACACACCACACACTTCAGACTTAGGATGCTGAAGCTTTGAGAAGAATCTAATGTGAAACAGTTTTTTTGATCCAGCTCTGTATATCAAAAAGTAGAAAGGGAAACAATCCAGTTATATCCATTTTTGATACCTATAAACCACACCAATAGGAAACTTGACAAGACAGCCCTAAAGATGTTCTAGAAGCACTGTGGTCATAGATCTCAGATCTACTATTAACACTTCACTAGACTTCTTTAATTTTATTCTCACGCTTATTCTTAAACCTACAGATATAGTTAGATCTTAAGGACTCCAGCTCCAGCAGATATATATTCAATGCAACTCTTGTACCTAAAGCTCAGGGAACATCAAGAAAGAAGAGATGGAAAGACTGTAAGAGGTTAGGGTCTAGGAAGCCAAATGTGAAATTAGGGAAATCTAGAATTAGGAAAACTATGTTTATGATAACTCAGCTGCACAAATAAGACTTAAACAATGATAATAATTGCAATTATTAAAAAAAAACCCTGAAACTGCAGTGGTTCTGTAAAGCAAAGGACACTATCCATAGGACAAAACAGCCACATACAAATTGGGAAACGATCATTACTAACCTGATATCCACTAGAGGGCTAATATCCAAAATATATAAAGAACTCAAGAAATTAACCTTCAAAAAAAAAAAAAAAAAAAAAAACCAAATAAACCAATTTAAAAATGGGGTACAGAACTAAACAGAGAAATCTCAAATGTCTGCGATGCACTTAAAGAAATATTCAATATCATTAGTGATCAGAGAAATGCAAGTCAAAATGATCCTGAGATTTTCGCCTTACACCAGTCAGAATGGCTAAGATCAAACACTTGGGTGACAGCACATGTTAGCGAGGATGTGGAGAATAAGGAACACTCCTCCATTGCTGCCAGGGTGGTGCACTGGTACAATCTCCCTGGATATCAATCTGGCCCTTCCTCAGAAAATTGGAAATAGTTCTACCTGAAGACCCAGCTATAGCACTCCTGGACATATACCTAAAACTTGCTCCACTATATCACAAGGACATGTGCTCCACTATGTTCATAGTAACATTATTTGTAATAGCCAGAAACTGAAAGCAATCCAGATGTCATCAACTGAAGAAAGAATACAGAAAATATAGAGTACACAGTGGGATATTATTCAGCTATAGAAACTCAAGACATCATGAGTTTTGCAGGTAAATGGATAGAAATAGAGAATATCATTTTAAATGAGGCTATCCAGACCAAAAGGGGCAGACATGGTAAGTACTTACTGATAAGTGGATATTTGCCTAAAAGTATAGAATATCCATGTTACAACCTACAGAGTATAAGAAGTTTAACAAGAAGGAAGGCCCATGTATGGATGTTTCGATCTCACTTAGAAGGCTGAACAAAATAATCATGGGATGCAGAGATAGTGAGGGATCAGGTAGGAAATGGAAGGGTCAGGGGGAAAGTGGGGCAAGATCAGATATAGTGGGAATCAAGAAAATCCCAGAAGGCCAAAATAATGAATGGAAATATGCACCTTCTGGGTATGGAGATGGAGGGAAACTCCAAAAGTCCCAGCGCCTTAAGCATCTGAGAGACTCCTATGACACAATGATAGTGACCTTAGCTAAAATGCCCTACAGTGGAGAGAGGGAATCTGAAGAGACTCTCTCTAGTAGAGAGAATCTATCTTATGGCAGGAACCAAACCCTAACAAGATTGCAAGATTTCTAATGCTATCTTGTTCTTTCAGTCTAGCATGGCTGTCCTCTGAGAGGCTCTACCAGCAGCTGACTAATACAGGTGCAGATAACTACAGCCAACCATCAAACTGAGGGCAGGGACCCCTATGGGAAAATTAGGGATGGAGTGAAGGACTTGCAGGGAATGGAATTCCCATAGTAAGTCCAACAGTATTAACTAACCCAAACCTCTGGGAGCTCCCAGAGACTAAACCACCAACAAAGAGCATAGGCAGGCAGGCTGGTCCCCAGCACATATGAAGCAGAGGACTGTCTTATCTGGCCTTAGTTGAGATGATGCACCTAATCCTGTAGAGACTTGATGCCCTAGGTAACAGGCATGTCTGAGGTGGACACTCTCTCAGAGGCTAAGAAGAGTGAGAATGGAATGAAGAACTCCAGGAGGGGGACTGGGAATGGTGGCAGCATCTGAACAGAGTAGTAATAATGAAAAACGTGGGGTTTTTTGTATTCAGTTTGTTTTTCAACAATTAATACGTCATATTCCTGTCATTGGTAGGCATTATGACAACACATATAAAATTTAAAATTATGAAGTGTCTGACTGAGGATGGGGTAGCATTTTCCCTTTCCTTTTAAGGCTCTGCCTTTATGGAGTCAACCCTTAAAAAGTTTTTGTTAATATGTGACTTCCCACTGCATCAATAACAGGTCTATGTAGCAAACAATTATTTAAGTTTGTTATTCTCTTCAACAGCATTTAGGTTACTTGCTGTAGGGATAGAACTTGTAGAGTCAGGCACTTAATGTTGTTTTGATTTATTTCAACACAAAATGTGCCAGTCTGTGGTTTGTAAACTAGCATTTGAGCTCAGCAATCCATTGACTGTCATTTTGAGCTTTGACACATAGAATCTTAGGCACAAGTTATTGATGACTGCAAATTCATGCCAAACAGTTTGAACGTACTGTCTAACACTGGGTTACATTTTCAACCACTATGAGCTCTGACAGATAGCTGTATGTGTAGATGGTAAATGGATTTTCTCTAGATGTCTTAAGCTTTTTTAATTGAACAGACAACAAATTCTAAGGTTCTTTCACAAAGTAGAAACTGTGCAAACGTTGATGAGTGTCTGTCTTGATAGAGCTGATGATAATTATAAAGAGCACAAAAGACAGAAAGAGAGATTGAAAAAGAGAGATGGGAGAGGAGAGAGAGAAGGGGAAGGAGGAAGGGAGAAAAGAAGGAAGATTTTTCTCTTCTTTTACATATATCTTTGAATTTCTACAAAAATGAGACATTTTGATGAGATATGAATATCCATGTCAGAAAATTTACAAATGAGCTAAAACATTGACCAGGCAGCAATAGAGATTATTACTGGGGCGGGTGTCTTTTCTGTCTGTAGTATATATAAGTTGTTTCCCTCACTGTTACTCAACCACAGCAAATTTTAAAATGCATGTCAGGTTTCCTGCAGTTTATATCAAAATGAAACTCTTTGGGGAAGATAACTCCTGAATGTCCATATGATTTTATGCTTCTGCCTCAAACTTAGATCTAATGTTAGTATCACTTTCTCATACCATCTCCAGGGGAGATGACAACAGAATGTGCCAGTTCAGAATGAATGTGTCCCTGTGCCTAGAGTTTCTGATGGACCTCTCTTTGCTTCTGCATTAGAAATTGCCACTTATCTGATCATAAGAAACAAGGAAAAGAGAGAAATAATTTTTGCTTCATTGGGCACTGCTTCTTAAAATTTTATGTTCAAATTTTATTAGTTAATATGTATGTCTCAGTTTATTATGCACAGGGGTTGAATACATACTGTTCACCAAATAACCTTTGGGAACTAATGGAAAATGTTTGATACTAGGAGATATCAAACCAAATAATAATTTTAACTTTCTAGGCTTCTGCATTTGCTTCTCCAAAAATCATTTTTATCAGCATATAGGGGAGAATATGTGCATTTGGAGGCACAAGTTAACAGAAATGCACACCAATTGTAGAGCCACAGCAAGGTCCACAGCACATAGATGCTGTCTGTGAATATCAGCTGAAAAAACTATGACATTGTTGTTTAGATAAGTACTATTTATGAGAGTTATGGATAATAATACTTGTCAAAATGAAGAGGTGTGACCAAGTGAGTACATGAAACTACCTATGTTTTACATACAGCAAAGGAGTAGGTGTTTGAGAGTCAGCTTACATGCTCAGAGATCTTTTGGATCCTTTTTTTTCTGCTCTAGGCAAAATCTGCCATTGCAGGATGTGTTGTTTTTACACCCTTCCAAGATGAAGTAGTTCTCTTACTATTATCTGTTCCCAATGCCTAACTCTCTCCTGCTCATAACCCTCTGATACCCATTGCCTTCAGGAGCTGAAAGTTCTTGTATCTATGCAATTTTAAACTGCAGTCTGTGGCATGCTTCACTTTCAAACTTCAGTCATTATTTTCTTTTATTTGAAAGGGCCATTTCTTTTATGATATACTGGCTCTTCTTCCTCCACTGTTCAACTTTTGTTTTTCAATACATTTTTTCTTTGCCTTTCCTGTTATTAATATGACTCTACATTACTATATATTGAGATGTCAACAAGTCTATTTTTTTCTGGAAGTATCTATACAATACCTATTCCCACCCCCACACTCCACTTCATACTCTCCATACCCAAACACTGTTTGGAGGACAAGACAATGATGTTTTATGCAGTACTAGGTTGTAACACTGAGTTCACATTCACTGAGCTATGACCAAAGCTACACACATTAAGATGTTCACTTAATTTTAAAATATTCCTTTACACTATATCAGATAACCATGGAATAAGGCTTGTCTTTAACAACAACAACAGCAGCAAAATGTCCATATACACATGGAAGCTGAACAATGCTCTACTCAGTAATAACACAGTCAAGGAAGAAATAAAGCAAGAAATTAAGAATATTTTAGTATTTAACAAAAATGAAAGCACTACATCCCCTAACTTATGTGATACAATGAAAGCAGTACTAAGAGGAAAACTCATAGCTCTGAGTGCATCTGAAAAGAAACTGGAAAGTGTATACACTAGCAACCTGACAGCACAGTTAAAAGCTCTAGAACAAAAAGAAGTAGATATACCCAAGAGGAGTAGATGGCAGGAGATAATCAAACTCAGAGCAGAAATCAACCAAATAGAAACAAAAGAACTATACTATACAAAGAATCAACAAAACCAGAGCTGGTTCTTTGAGAAAATCAACAAGATCAATAAACCCTTAGCCAGAGTAACTAGAGGGCACACAGAGAGTATCCAAATTAACAAAATCATAAGTGAAAGAGGAGACATAACAACAGAAACTGAGAAAATTCAAGAAATTATTAGATCCTAATACAAAAGCCTATAGTCAACAAAACTGGAAAATCTGGAGGAAATGGACAAATCTCTTTTAAGGAAGTGGATGAGTACTAGACTTCCAGGGAATCTATCGTCCTCTCAGAGTCTAGCAGGGCTCCTAAAACAGACATGACTGAGGTGAGCAGAAAATGAAGAAGACAGATTGAAAGTTGAAATTGGTGTGGGCTCTTGGCTAGAGAAACCATAGCACCTCGGAAGCTCAATATATTCTATTGTATAGAATTGAACAGAGAAGGCAAGGTTATTGCACCCTACTGAGCTAGGAGGTTGAGTCATTACATACAAATAACTAAGCAAACAAGCAAACAAAACTTAAGTCAGACTTTATGACATACAAGGAAACAGGTCAAGCTAATCTTGAAAGAACCAGTGTGCTGGGGAGCAGATTTATACTGTAAATATTTAGAAGAAACCTATGTTGGATATTTTCGGCAAATGTTGTCAACCTTTGTTCTCAGTTCACCAAGAAAGAGGTTGCCATCCTTATGTGCTCGTGCATGTGCGCACTCACACATACACACACACACACACACACACACACACACTCCATACTTCTGATTCTAGGGTTCATTGGCATTGACTATCAATAATTTGATTCCCTCAGGACTTCCCTCATTCATAATTCTTTCTGCTCCCCTCATTCCCTTCATTTTAAACAACTTTAACAGTGATAATTTATTGAAAGGTGATTTAGGCTATTTTTGTAGAGGATGTTTGTATCATTTCCTAAAGTATTCTATAGGTTAAAACAATTTTCCTTATTAATTATTTGGAAGTTTAATTTATTTTGACCATATTTATCTTCTCCTTACTCTAACTTCTCCTAGGTCTGTCAATACCTCCCTATCATTTTAAGAAAAAAAAATCTATCAAGTTGTCTTTGTGCTGCTCATATATACTTGGGTGTGGGTAGATCTGATAGAACATGGTTGGACAATCAGGAGTTTACACCCTTAAATAAACCAGAAGCTATCAGGAGTCAATAGTTCTTCAGTTGTAGATGAGAGCTCGGATATCTTGCGTGTTCTATGTTGGGATGCTGACTGACTGTATCTTGTATTAGGTGCTATGAGCTCATGAGTACACTGATCCTGTTATTTCTAGAAGAAACTGATTTTCTCCACTACTTCCTAACCTCTGGCTCTTACAATATTTCCTCCTCCTTTTCACTGATGGTCACTGATCATTGGGGTGATATATGACTTAAATACTATGTTTATTGCAGATCTGTCTGTGGACACTTATTCTTTGTACTTTTATCAGTAGTATGCTTCTGTGTATTGCAGAAATTTCTCTGATGAGACCTAAAAGCTGCTCTAATCTATGAGTACAGAGATAGAAACTTGGAGTGTAGTTTAATTTTGCTTACTTAACATAGTAATAGGAGTAGATTTACCTCTAGACCTTTTAAACTTTACAACCATGGTCTCTTAGACAGATTTACAATACAAGATATATCCTTCCTCATGTTGAGCAGGCATTAAATCTCACCAAAATTGGTGGGTTACTCGCATAATATTTGTCCCACTATTATACCCATATCTCCCATGTTCATTATTATAGTTCATAGGGTTGACATCTCGGTAAAACTATAAACAAATATCTCAACAATAGCGTATATATCTCTCTTTTAAGTACCATGAAATCTAGTAAATGAGTAAAGAGACTCCTAGCTAACACTAATTTGATTTCTCCAATTTCTGAGACAACTAGGAGCAAAAACTATCTAGGATCTGTCACTGAAAATTTTATTTGGCATATTATGATTGATTATATAAGCATACAGTTCATGTATGGTAATTCCAGTTAAATATTTTATGTGAATATATTCAAATATGCATATGTAGAAGTTTGTATAATAGTAGGTTTACATAAGGCTTTCAATCATAGTGTTCATTATTCTTTTCCCAACCTGCTCCTCTGCCCTAATTGCCCATTTTACTTCAAATGGTATATTTCTTGGTCAGGAACTTATCACAGTATATGAAAAATTAAATGAGCTAATTTATCTGTGCCCATTAGTTGCTCTTTCAAGACCTATAATCTCTTCCAATACCTCTGCAAGTTTTTCTGTAATCATGTCACTATTGTTACATAAAATATTTTTATGTCATTCCACTATCTTAAGCCTTTGAAGATTTTATTTTACTTCCTCTATCCCTAAACAAACTAGTTCATCTCAGGTAAGTATTTGAATTTTTTAATGTTATGACTAATAAAACACCTAGCAATAATTTATAAGAAACCAATCATTTCAGAGGTTATTCACACTTCCAAAAATATTTTTTAGTATTTTTGTAGTACCCAGATGACCTCCTGTTTCTTAATACTGATTGTTAAAGAGCATTGACCTCACTTTAGCCTTGAAGCACTCTAGTATTTTCCTTTAGACTTGGGTTCTTCTTAAGCTCAAAAACATCCATTTACAGCTATTGATGTCCTCAGAGTGACAGGCAGCCTAGAGCTTTTCACACCTTTTTGTCAAAGTCCTTTAAAATTACCAAAGTCAGACTAAAAAAAAAGTGTGGCCAAGCAGAATTTGAAAGCAACTCCTGGTTCTCTTTGCTTAGCAAGCATATGCTTAAAATGAAAGCTACCTAAATACTTTCAGTCCCAGCAGACCCTGTAAATCTAATATCCTTATTGAACCCAGGTAAAAATATTCCTGTAAGATACTCTGTAGTAAAACCTTTCTGATATCAGATACTGTAACCTATTTTGTTCCTTACCATAGACAGAAGATGCTGCATAAAGTAGAAAAACAATTTTGGAAAGATTCTGATGTTATATTCAAAGTCCATGTAGTAAAAGCTGTGAATTGGCTTCTACATTAGTATTTATGAGCATCTGGTGTCTAGCTTGCATCATCCTCTTAAGTAATTGATTTTCTCACTATTTACCTCTCTGAACTCTGATTGCAAACATTGTCACAACCACACAGTAGTCCTTCATTTTGGCATCAGTTGGATCAGTGGTGTGTACTTATTGTATGCTTGTGTGGTTTCTACAGTTGTATAACATTCCTTCTGTGACAGGTCAGTACCTTCAGCTATACAATGTTAACACCTATGAGTTTTGTACTCAGTAGAAATACAATATTTCTGATCCCCTAGGAGATGAGAGAAATCATTTGCAATTCTTTTGTGTGATCACATTAGCAAATTCCACACAAAGAGCTTCTTGATAGAGTTTTATTTTATATTTTTAATTTATACTTATTCTTCATTTATTTATATTATGTGTGTAGTTATGTGATACTCTGCCTCTCTGACTTTGTCTCTGTTTTTGTGTCTTCCCAGTCCTCTGTGTGTGTGTATTGAATGTGTGTCTTTTTGGACATCTTTCTGTACATCAGAGAACAACTTTTAGAACTCAGTTTTCTCCTTCAAAAATGTGAAACCTGTAAATTAAACTGAGGTCGATAAGCTAGGCAGCAAAAGCAAGAACCTTTATTCACTGAGCCCTGGAAGAAATATTTTGAGAGAAACTCAAATATAAGGTAAATCATAGTTTAATATATGGAACCTCCCAAATTTTGACCTAGTTTTTAAACTCTGTGTTATCTCTAGCTTCAGAAAAATTACTGTGCCCCCTTTGAGCCTTGTTTTTTCATCAGTAAAATAGAAATATTATACTTCAATGACTTTCTGTGAGAACTGGTTAGGCATAAAGAGGCTCTATGAACTACAAGAGAGGCGGGACTTCAGCTCTATTAATTTTCCTATCAATAATAACCTTCAATGAATGATATATTTCTGTGATTTAATTTTTCCATAAGAAAACAAGGTTTCTTCTCATCTGAACTCCCTGTGAGTTTTCTCCTTATGCTAATGGTGAGGTTGCGTGGGATTTTCTGAGGGGGTTGTGTAGGCCAGACCTTCTAAAGTGAGAACTGAAGTTTCAAATCAAAGGGCTTCTCCGCCACACACTGTCAGTGTGCAGGCTCACTGCCCACGTGTGGGCCACTTGCGTTCTTGGGAAGGGGTGGTGTGATTCTATAAACCATGTCAGTACAGATGGAGAAATGCCACTCTCTCTGAGTTTATGGTTTCAGTAACTCTGTCTTCTGCCAGCCACATACCAATTCACAGCTGTATTCTTATCATTAAAATCATCTTTTCCTAGAGCGATGACAAAGAAATACATAAGTAAACTTTTGTTCAAAGTACAGATGAGTTTGTTCCCGCACATAGAGCATAACATTGTTAGGCATTTCTCTCCACTCTGGACAAACGTAGTAAGAATGACACGTGATTAACAGAGAAGGATGTGGAACAGACATATTCCCAGCCTGGCTGACAAGACGATGCTTTATTGAATAGCTGTAGATGTTCAGAGAGTGCTAAAAGGGTCAAAAGACTTTTCCCAGAGGTATTAGATATAAACACAAAAGTTTTTGCATTTCTTCATTTTATGTCCTTGACATAGTTCCACATTAAGTAAATGAAAGTGAAGGAGGCTGAGAATCCCTGAACCTGGCTGAAGCTGGATTCCTGAGTGGTAGGAGGAGAAAGAAAGAAAAAGACATAGAGAGGGGAGAGAGAGAGAGAGGAAAATGAAAGAAAGAGAAAGAGAAAAAGAGAGAAACTGTATTCAATGAACTTCTGTTTTCTTCTGAGAAAATGGTACTTAAACATTTTAAGATGTCCAAATTCTTCTCAGATTCCCAGAAATGTAAAATTTAAAAAGCTAAATAAAAAGGTCAGGAAAAAGAAAGCCAGGCCAATTTTGGAGCCCACAGCATTTCTCTGAGCTAGTTTGTACAACAGACATTATCTTACAGAGGATAAACTTTTTGCCACCAAATTGTAATGGTTCAAGCTGTTCTTTAAAAGTACTAAGCATTCTAGAGATTCCTTAGGAAATATAAATCTACATGATGTTCCAGCTATACCACGCTTGGGGAAATAACCAAAAGATGCCCTACTCTGCCCCAGGGTCACATGTTCCATTGTCCTTGGCAGCCATGTTTGTGATAGCCAGAAGTTAGAAACAACAGAAGAATGGACAGAGAAAACATGGTTCATTTACACAATCGAATACTACTCAGCGATTAAGAATGAGAACATCCTGAGTTTTGCAGGCAAATGAGTGGAACTAGAAAATATTATGCTAAGTGAGGCAACTCAGACCCAAAAGGACATGTACAGTATGTGCTTTCTAATATGTGAATATTAGAAAAAAAGTACAGATTACCCTAGATACAGTCCACAGAACACAAAAAGGTCAGCAAGCTAAAGGGCCCAAGTGAGAAAGCCTCAGTCCCACTAGGAATAAAGAAGAAAGCAACTGCAAGGGGGAAGCAAAGTAGACAGGGGCGCAGAGAGGGGAACATGATCTTGTATTGGATGTGGGGAAAGAACTGAAGCCCTGAGAACAAGCAGAAAGAATGGAAACAGGTGACCTCAGGAGGTAGGAGGTTGGAAGGACCCTCCAGAATGTTAGGGGACAACCTTACTGAGATGGGAGGAGAAAGATGGGATGTGGAACAGTCAGAGCATGGACCTGGAGGTGGATAAAATTGAGAGGTTAAAAAACAAGAAAATAAAAAATTGTTTAAAAGTATTAAACATTCTTTAATTTGAAGGATGAATTCCTTAGGAAATTTTCTCCAAACTAGGAACATTCAGTGGTGGCCAAATGGCATAGGCCTTCTGTGCGTGGCCTATACGGGCTATTTATTATCTTCTTCCATTGTTGAAAGATTCATGCTTCTGAGATCTTTGCTCCTTCACAGTATACTACCTGTTGAGATCTGTTAGTGTTCTTAAAGTCTATTGGAAGTTCATTGCTTCTGCAACATATTAATTTCTAAGAGTAATTTTCACTTCTTGTTAGCTCTTTATGTAGTTTATTATTTATATTATTATAGTGTTTTTATCCCATTTCTTTAGAAGTCACAAAATACTCATTCAATTATAAGTAACCGGAAGAATGAATCACATATTATTTGGTTTTAAGTTTGTTTATTGCTTTGAAGTGCTGAATGCTTCCTAAACATGCACCTGCTTGATGAATAAACAAACAGGTGTCTGGGAGAACGAATGTGTTGGTGAATAGATATATCAGAAGCTGACAGAATAAATTGTGAGCTCAAATATATATTTAAAGTTTCGCCTTTACCTACCTTAATTATGATACTATTGAATATGTGTGTGTGTGTGTGTGTGTGTGTATGTGTGTGTGTGTGAGAGAGAGAGAGAGAGAGAGAGAGAGACAGAGAGACAGAAAGACAAAGAGACAAAGAGACAGACAGACAAAGAGAACTATAATATCTTTGGAAATCTACTTATTATTTTAGTTATGTATTCTGCAATTAAAGAACTTATCTTTATCATTGTATGAAAACTGACTTGCAACCTGTAAACCACAGTAATACATCTTTGGTGGTCCATGACATTCTAGTTGTCCTTACTTCTTCCTCAGCTGTGACACCTGACACAGACTAAAGAGCAGTGACAGTCTCTAGAGTCTAAGGATGGAAAAATGATACAACTTGGAATAAGTAACCTTTTCTCTAAGACATTAAGCAATAAAGAAAACTCTTTTCCTCTCATTAGTGATAATAATTAACTTGAAATCAATGACTTTCATTCCGATGCAAGAATATTATAATCAGCATGGCTATTTTAAGAAATATTCTAATATTGTTAACTTTTTCTAAATAACTGATTGTACTCCAGCAAACTTTTATTAGTCAACTTGGAACTAATCATCTACTTGGATAAATTGCTCATTATTTGTAAAATCCATACTTCCATAGCTTCTGGGAATACCGGAAGGTCATTGTTACTGGGGGTGCTTTTTATACTATGTATAAAGTATTCTAAAAAGAAAAGTGTGTTTTGTACTATGTATAAAAGTTTTCTCTTTCATTATCGTGTGCTTAAGGCCTATCAACATGCCATGTGAAGAACACATTTTCACAAGCGCATGCATGTTTTTAACTGATTTTTTCTTACTCTCTTCTGTCCTTTTATAACTCATTCTTTAGACACATTGTAGACTCTGTAATGGCGGATTTTGCAGCTAGGATGTGTTGTTTTTAGAGGTGCTGCTGAACAAGGATGTCTTATACTACTAAATAATGTTCAGTTTGAGGCTGGAGAGTGGTTGAACAGATCTACTAATCTTACCTAAGACCCTGGTTCAGTTCCACAAACTCAAGGCAGGTCACCATTTTTCTTGTAACTGTACTTCTAGGGGTCCAGATGTCCTCGTCTTGCCCATGTTTTGTGAGGCATACCTGGGGTACACATTAATGTGTGCAACCAATATACTTCCACACACAAAATGAAATTAAATAAATCTGACCAAGTAGTGGTGGCTCATACCTGTAATCTTAGCATTCTGGAGGCAGTGACAGGTAGATCTCTGCCTTGGAGACCAGTGCGGTCGACAAAGTGAATTCTGGAAAAGCCAGGGATATACAAAGAAAACTGTTCTTGAAAAAATTAAATAAAAACTAAATAGTTCTTTAAATTGTGGGTAACTTGTTCATTTATAATGTTTTTCAAGTCCTATGCTACATTTCCATTCACAAGGAAAATTCTTATAAACTCTACACAGCCAATCTTCCTTTGTTTTTCCCTGTTTTACAGGAAAAGTGACAGGAAGTGAAAATACAACCAAAAGATTAACATTCTGTACTTGAACCTGAGTACAACTGGGTTAAAGCTTTGAATTCCCTCCCACATGTTAAAAATAAGACATTAATTATTCCTGTGATTGGTAATTGGGCAGTGGTTAGGAGAATGTAAGCATTTTAGGAAGACATGGGGGAATTGAGATCATCACAAAGACATAGCCTCCAGGAGAAGCTCAACTGTCATCACAGATACATGATTGTCATATAAATGCATACAAGGCTTTGTAGACATTTCCTAGAGTAATCAACTTCAGTGGGAACATGTCAGACCACAAAGAAAAAATTAATAGATTCTAAAAACGAACAAAACCTAAGTGGAAAACCCATAAGTATAAAAAAGATAAAGTGTGCATACTTGTATTTAATTAAACAAGAGAAAATGCAATCTGACTTGTGATAAGTTACCTATCTATCTATCACAGTCAAGGGAATGGGTGATACTAAATGATAATCAGAGAACTCTGGGGATGAGAGGCAGTCAAATGCACAGCAGTAGCCATGCTTTCAAGATTTTGTTGGAAAGATGTTTCAGTTAGTTTTTCATAACTTGTCACACAGTTACATAATTTTGGAAGAGAAGAGCTCAATTGAGAAGATGTCTCTATAAGTATGATCCTGTAAGCCCCTGGGGCATATTCTTGATTTTATTTGATGTGGAAAATCTGGGTACTACCACTGGGCAGGAGGTTCTCAATATATAAAAAAGAAATCTGAGAAAGACATGGAGGACATGCTAGTAAATATCATTCCTTAATGGTCTCTGTTTCAGTTTCTGCTTCCCAGGTTCCTGCCTTGAGTTCCTTTCACAACTTCCTTGATGATATAGTGGAAGTTATAATACAACAAAAACTCTTTCCTATTCCTCTCCAAGTTGCTTTTGGTTATGGTGTTTATTACAGCAGTAGAAAGCAATATACAACAAGGAGAATTTGGAGTCAGACTTGTGATGTTCAAGGTTTTCTTGAGATAGTAAATGATCTGATCATTTATGGGTGAAGGTACACACACACAAACACACACACACACACACACACACACAGAGAGAGAGAGAGAGAGAGAGAGAGAGAGAGAGAGAGAGAGAGAGAGAGAGAGAGAGAGAGAGAGAAGAATATATTTGATGAGAGAAAATGCTATTTCTATTAGTAGGAAGGAAATATAAAATCCGCTGTGTGAGAATTGCATGTTCTCTGGGGATGGAAAATAGAAAAATACATTCTCAACTGCTTCACTTGGAAAAGCAGAGTCTCCACACCATTCCACTTCATGTAGAATGTAATGTGACTAAAACCATAGCTAAATTTGCAGTTATGTCAATTTCCCTCAAATCTTGGTTCTATTGCCTATGTTTCCATTCAGTCTTGGTCAGCAGGGGCAGATTACTCTGCTTTTAAAGTCTCATAAGCCTTGTACATAAAGCAGAAATACTGCCCATAATTTTTAGGGGTTTGGGCAAATGTAGAAAGAATTTTGTAAATGATGTATGACAGGAATAACATATTAGAAGTGTTCTGCAAACACAAAATCTTACTTTTAATATCAATATTTGTGAATTGAGCCATAAAAATTTGAAATGCTCAACATGAAATTGTTATTCATTGGTTTAGTAATCGGAACAGGTCAGAAAAATGTAATGTGAAAATAGTGGAGATTTTTTTTTTTTTATATAATTCCATGGGTCAATAAAAGCAAACAATGACCTATGTCAGCATTTTAAGTGTTTTAAAAACTCTAAAATAAAAACAACCAACCCACCATCAATACAATAAAGAAGAAAATAATTTTGCCAACGATTTGTACTATGTGGTCTATTTTGTGCATGTGTGCATGTGTAAATGCCAGCTGCCACAAAGGTGAATGAAGTCAGGGACCCTTTCTCAGACATTATTTGAATGAGATCGAAGCATCGGCTAGTTAAATATTTTGGGGGTATTGTATTTCCCCCATAATTCACTCAATGGAGGCATCACTTTAATGGATGAAGTTACAAGATAATATAGTCACTGGAAATATGCCCATTTAACAACAAAGAATAGTGAATAGGGACCAGTAGATAGAAAAATGTTCTTGTAAGATGCCTCATTCACTTAAATCTACAAGTATAAAATCAAGTTGAATTGTTTTAAAACTGACATATTGTAATACAAAGAAGGAAAATGCTACCTAGGCTTAGTTGTGATTACTTATGGCTTCTGTACTTTGGATGTAGAGGCAAGAAGATCACGAGTTCAAGACCCGCCTCTGGCACATAGCAAGCTGAGGTTGGTTTGAGGTATGTGAGACTTTGTCCTAAAATTTTTTGGGGAAATAGATTATTGAAATGAATATTTGTTGAAGTGATTTTTTTTTAAAGTAACAAATGAAAAACGTATCAAGAATTTAGAAATGCTTAAATAAGCATGCGTGTGAATGTGAGCAGACATTGGACTATGTACATTCTACCTAATTCTCAAAAGAAGATTCTGATGTACATTTCACGATGATTATTTGAGAGTTAATTATTTTTTGTATTCAGGTAGGTGCAAGCTTCATTCCTAACTCTAATGACTTTTAGGTGCATGAATATGGACAAAATATGCCACCATTATACCATGTATAAGTAAGGCTAATAGATCTCTCTTCTCAGTTTCCTTCCAGTATTTTGTAAAAAAAAAATAAATATAAGAATCCTAGTACAGTGATTTTATATCACTTTTTAAATAGGCTTTAGTGTTAGTTGTTTCCTCCCCATATTCCCTCCTGTTCCTTGCCATCCCATGTCCCAATCCATGTTTCCCTCTATAACACTATAATATAAATATATGATATATAGCAACTGGTCAATAAGAAGCTATTATTTTTGTGGTCAGCATTTTGTATACCAGAGGAAGCTTTGGGACAGGAAAAAACAGAAATTCTGAAACCATAAATCTTCACTAATAAGGGTTTTAGAAAGAAGATGTAAAATCTATGTATTTATAGGGACTGCTAAGTTTCTCAGGGCTCCGCCCACAAGCCACATTTCCAGGGAATTTCCTCTAGAATCCAGGCATGTGTGTCTTCCTGTTGTCACATTCAGAATTCTTCCTCCTGGTGAAAACTCTGAGAATTACTTTCTCACATGTGATCTACCATATGGTATGAAAAAAAGTCAATTCAAAACCACTGGCTCAGAAACACACACATTTCTCTACCAAAAGCAAGTTGGAAAGTACAAAGGGCTGATTTCAGAGATGCTGTGCTTTGTCTAACCATCCAGGCACTCACTTCACTCTGACCTTAGCACATACATGGAAAGAGATACAGCTTGAAGTTTCTATGGGGCAATTTTATAATGATGAAACAGAACAATATTCCTTTTCTCCTGTATCGCTCTTCTTAGTCCTTCCAAGGAAAGATGGGAAAGTGCTATCGTGCTGAATGCCCAGTTTTATTATGGCTGCAATTTCAATTAATGTTTCCACACTAGAGGCTATTTTTCCAAGCACGGACACTCATGCTTAGAAAGAGCTGCTTTGGATGAGAGGATAAACTTGGCCAAAATATTTACAAAGAGAACAAATTCAATCTAACATTAGACAAAAAAAAAAAAAAAAAAAAAAAAAAACACTACAGGCTGTTGATCACTTCAGCAGTAGAAAAAAATGTATGTATCAGTTTTAGATGTAAATGCTATTTTATCCATTAATTTCCTTTCAGGGTACTTATCTGCAGTAAATAAATAGAAATTGTACAGAGATTTATATAAAAGAATATTCATTACAGTATTATTGGAATAGGAAATGGATAAAACCATATATCAGTAGAGGTTAGATTGAGTGCATTCAGCTCCTTTGTGAGCAGTGCCATTCTATAGCCTTTGCATATGAAATAATTTCATATACATTGGCAGTTATATGAGAAGTTTCAAAATCACAAATCTAATAATTACTATACATTCATCAGTACCACTATGAATGCCATTCTATGCAACGGGTTCTCTATAAAGCTGAACGTCACAGCTGTCCTAGCAACATCTGCTTCTGTGCATTTATGCAGTTTCTTCTTTTTCTATCTGGTTCCCTTCAGAGAATGCACTTGTTAGCAGAGTCACATCGTGTTCCTTTTTTTGTTGAGATTGTTACTGAAGAAACATTAACATACTTTAGTTGCAAGAAACTCATAACCTATTCCATGATGATCTTCTTTTTCTCTGAATAACGTGAGAAAATTGGAAACATTGCGGGGAAAGAAGGAATGGATCAGCTTCACTTTTCTCCATAGTCAGGCAAACCATAGTACACACCACCCTGTGGAGTGAGTAAAAACAGCCATTCGGGCTTTGAAAGATGTACTTCTGCTGACATGGCATTCTGCACACACCCACCGCTGTGAAGCCCTGGGATTATGCCTACTTGCTTCATGTGCATCATCCTTTTGGCTAACTTTCTCTTAATTCTCAAAGCAAATATTTTCAACAAAGTGGCAGGCTACAAACAAATGTGCACCAAATCAGTAATCTTTCTATATATGAATGTGAAACATGCTGATGAACAAATCATGAAACAGTCCATTTTATGATAGCCTCAATAATAATTTGAATAACTTCCTCTACCAGCAAACACTGAAGCATTAAAGAGGACACCACTCTTATGGGTCATTAGGATGAATGAGAAATATTGAGAATAGGTTTTCTATCAAAACAGTCTGTAGACTCAATGTAATCCCCATCAAAACTCCAACATATTTCTTCATAGAAATGAGAGAACAATCTTAAACTGCATATGAAACACAGAAAAAAAGATAACTAAAGTAATTTCAGATTAAAAAAAAAGAACTGCTGGAAATATAACCATTCTAAATTTTATGTATGCATGATTATTAATAATAAAAACAGCAATGTATTGGTAGAAAAATACACGTGCTTATCAATGGAACAGAATTAAAGACTTGGAAAAGACTTCACATATCATATACATGATTATTGACAAAACATAAATTATATTGTAGAAAGCATATGGTCCTAGCCTAACTGGACAGCTACACACAGACATGTAAGACTAGATCAATATTTACTTACATATACAAAACAACTCCAAATAGATCCTTAACATGAGACACTCTCAATCTGATAGAAAAGAAAATAGGAAAAACATTTCAGCTCACTGGTAAAAGAAAGACTTAAAATAACCCACAAATTAGTAAATGGGTTCTCATTAAGCTAAAAAGCTCATAACAAAAAACAAGATTATTCAAGCAAACTGGTAGCTTACAAAATGAGGGTGGGTTGGAACATAACTTATTATGAATTTGCTAGAGCAATAAAATCCAAAATATTTTAAAAAATCTAGAACAAATAAGCAATCAAAAGCAAATCAAAACAAAAACCTGAACATCAAGAAAGCAAATAATAATGGGATAGAATTAAATAGATTTCTCAAAAGATGAAATAAAAATAACTGAAAACATTTAACGACCTGTTCAACATTCTTAGTCATCAGAGAAATACAAATTGAAACCACTTTAAGTTTTCATGTTTTGCAAGTCAGAATGACTAATTTTAATAAAACAAATAACAGCTCATGCTGGCAAGGTGGTGGCAGCAAAAGTGCAAACTTTTTCATCTACTATGGAGACCAGTAAGGAGTGTCCTCAGGATACGGGGAGTTGATATACTTCATGATCCATCTATCTATGTGTATGTCTGTCTGTGTGTTTGTGTGTCTGTGTGTCTGTGTGTCTGTCTGTCTGTCTGTCTCTCTCTCTCTCTCTCTCTCTTTCTCTTTCTATCTATCTATCTATCCATCTATCTAGTTATATAGAGACAGTGATGTATATTATTAGGGATAGTTGATAGATGATAAGATAAATGACAGACTGATATAGATACAAATATAGGTCATAAAAACAGATATAGCAATAGAGATATAGGTAAAGATATAAACAGCAACAGATAGAGATGGTAGAGATGGAGGTGGACATGGGCATGGAGATGGAGATGATGAAGAAAGAGATGATAGAGGTCAAGGTAAAAATCTACCCAAATGACTCAATTTCTTGTTAGCATGGAGAAATGATTGATTATCTACGTTCATTCCTATATTATTCTTATCATAGCCAGAAATTAGAAACAGTAAAGATGCCCACAAACTGATAAATAAACAATCAAATGTGGTATATATACACAATGCAGTATTATTTATCATTCACTAATGAAATTTGCAAGTAATGGGACAGAATGATAAACAATCATTCTGTGTGAGGTAATCTAGTCCCAGACAGACAAATAGAACATGTTTCCTCTAGTTGTGCATTTTTGCTTTTAAAATTTAGACATGTGTGTTTAATTTTTTTTAAAAAGATTAGGTGTCTAGAAAGAGAACAGAAGGAATGACAGAATTTTCCAAGGAAGGTGAACTAGAACATACTGTTAAAAGGGAAAGGTTGAATAGATATGTTTAGTGGGAAAAGATTTAGGAAGGCAAGGAACAGAAAGAAATATGAGAAGGAACAAGCATAGGCTATTCAAAGATTAAATTTATCTATGTATATATACATACATACATACACACACACACACACACACACACATATATATATATATATAATATATGTATAAAGATTTTAGATGAAGTT
This sequence comes from Micromys minutus, assembly GCF_963924665.1. Lineage (NCBI taxonomy): Eukaryota > Metazoa > Chordata > Mammalia > Rodentia > Muridae > Micromys > Micromys minutus. Next base: position 28,208,949 of record NC_137977.1, on the reverse strand, counting down.
ACCAAATAATGGAAGAGACAATGTCAGAACAGGGCACCTATGCCATCAAGTAATACCTCCATTGCCAAGAATTGGTTACATATTATTTGGTCAATGATAAAAAGTTTATGTAAAACCCTTCAAAGATTATTAGTTATTACCAGGGCTACTGATTACTCTTCTCACACTGATAGTAAGGATTTGTTTTAAAAGACATCATCTAACATGGAGAGATAAAACTAGAATTAGTGCCCAACTAGAAGCTTCATCCAAACTGAACAGTGTTAATAGTCCTAGAAAGAAGTACTATTTTCATATGCTTTTGTAGGAGAAAAGCTGGCCATTAACTGTGAAGAACAACAGAGACCATTTTGTAAGATATATTGGTAAAATAATGGTATAAATTATTTGGGAGTTACTAACTATATTTTGATTGGATTTAAGGCCTAATTTATGACATGGGACTCATATCTAAACTGTTAATGGGGCTATCATCATTAGGGGAAAACTTACTACTATTATTCTGCTAAATGAATATACCAAAAAGTGACTTCTAGTGATACATTACTATATCCAAAGATCAGGACATTTATCAAACCTCATCAGAGAAGTTTCAACTTGAAGTAGGTGCTTATGAATACAAAGACTCAAATTTACCAGCAGTAAGAGACCATGAAGCATTTAAATATAAACATGATGCCTATATCAACCCCCTCCCAAAATTCAAATATTGATGGGAAGAGAAGATAAATATATCTAAGAATCAGAGTGGTGAATGATTCCAAGCAAATAATATTTCCAGACACAGCAGGGCTGATGTTTATGTCAACTCAAAGAGAATGGGACAGTATGCATAAGACCTCTTAAAACTCAAGTCAAAGTCTCTGCATCGAGGAGAGAAAGTAAGCAAAAAAAAAAAAAAAAAAAAAAAAAAAAAAAAAAAGTCTCACTGCTAACCAAGAAGCTATTTGCAATTGATGCCTGCTATGGGAAAGAAAATGAGTTTTATCTAAAGGAGTGACACTAGGTAAAACAATTATATATTAGGATAGTTCTCATGCTCAGAAACAGTTAACAAACAAAAAATAGACATATTTTTTGTGTAATTTTCTATTCTTATTATGTTTTTGTGTTAGTAATTTTTTTATTTGACAAGTGCAGCTTGACCATGACAGGGATGGAATGAGATGGTTCATGCCCCTGGAACAGACCGAGCCATCAGGGTGTTGGCCTCTACAAGTGTCAATGGGTCAATGGTTATTATGGGCATAGGTCTTATATTTATTATTAAACATATATATATATATATGTGTGTGTGTGTGTGTGTGTGTGTGTGTGTGTGTGTGTGTTGTTATATATGCATGTGTATGTCTGTCTGTGTGTGTTTGTGTATGAAACACTCCATGTTCCTCCTTTAGGAAATATTTTTTCTGCCAAGGTTATCATGGAATGTTCTCCCTGACAAAGTTAATGACTCCATGATTATTAGAAACAGCATAAGTCTGGGAGGTAAGGGTAAACACTTCAAGACAGTCCTTAAGGCTATGGAAAAGAACTCTAGAATCATGAGTTTATAAATACATAATTTCTCAACTATGCAAAAATGTAAGGAAGTAATATAAAGTTTATAAGGAGTTTCACAGAGCTGAAAGAACAGAGGAAGATGTACTTACTACCAGTCAGCTTGTCAGAAATACATAAAGACAGATAGATATGAAGTCAGACAAATTCCTGAGTTCAAGGTCAGTCTGGGACAGAGGGAATTTAGGTCCAGTCCTGGTCAGAATGGCAATTTAAGGACATGATCCCACCTAGCTATGTTTACAAAGGCAGGTAGATCTCTGAATTCTTTTGTAATGTGAAAAAACCTGTCCTGTCTGTACTTTTCCTAAGAGCCAAGGGGGTAAGGTCGTGTAATGCTGATTCATGGGATACTCCAGTTTCTGGAATAAATGACTGAATTTGAGATATAAGTAAAAGACTGTTTTTGTTATGCAAGAGCTGAGTTTTACGGTGAGTTTTTAGAATAGCAAGGGAAAGGCTCTCTTGAGCCACACATAAGGAGACCTATCTGAAAAGCTGTCTCAAGTCATTTGTTTCACTGCTTCCCTACACCCCTTTCTCAGAACATTGCTCCAAACAGAGGCCGGTCCTTGGCATTTGTTTACTTGTCAGTTTATTATTTGGTATTGTGCAGTTTTGTTTTGTTTTTCAAGAAACAAAAACATAGTCTTGTATACATAGTGAAGAAAACTTGGGAGGATTTAAAGAGAGATGAAAGAGTATGATCAAATTACACCGTATGAAAAAAAACTAAGAAATGATAAAAAACCCTGTTATATGGCATCAACATATATGAGTTCCATCCCTCACTAATTCTTCTGAAGTAACGTTCCCTCAACACCAATACCTGTAAACATTTCATTGAACATGGAAAGCTGAAAGAGGGCTTTCAAAGTGTATTTAAATGAGATGAAAAAAATGGAAAATTTTCTGAAATTATAAAAGTTACTAACAAGTCTATAGTCCAAGGTCCTCAAAAATTGAATGTGGGTAAGAATTTGGGGTAGGAGCTTCAGGCACAAGCAATCAGTGTTTCATGTCCCTCACCAGGTCTGAATGTGCATGTCCACAGCAGTTTCGCAAAGAATATTTGTTAAACTTAATTGAACTGGATTAACTAACTATAATTTAATCCAGATGTTTTGGAGATTGTAGAGCACCATATTTTCCTTTTTTTCAAACATATTTTCAAACTATTACCAACAAAACTGAGTCCTCCTGTGAGGGAATTTGTTGGTACTAACACATGAGAAACAACAAAAGAGGAAGGGCTTCCTGTTGGTTCTAGCATGGTTTCACACAGGAAAAGTCATCTCAGCAAGAAGTCCACTGTAAACTGAGAAACAAGTGCAATGTTATTTGGAGGAAGGCTCCAGTAATACTGAACGATGCTCCTGTGTCTGTGTCAATAGATTCTTACTGACAGTCATTCCCAAGAGATAGAATGCCTAACAGCCTATATTTTCTTCTCAAATCAAGAGTCAGTGTACAGAGAAAATATATTGTGTATTATATGGATGTATAACCTGCCAATTAAAACGCTTATGGCCTGTGGTTTAGGCAAGAGATGGAAAGTAGAACATCCAGGAAGCAGAAAGAAACTGGGAATGGAGCCGGGCACAGCAATGTCTGCCAAAGGTGATCTGAAGAGACAGATGTGTGGTACCTGAGTACAGTTAACCAGCCATGTGGCAGAATGTAGATTAAAATAAATGGTTATATTAAGTTATGATTCTAATCAGAGAAGAGCGTAGCAATATGGCCAAGATAATTGTAAATATATTTTGAATCTGAGTCTTATTTCTGAGAGCATGATGCTAGAAAGAAGTATCAGGACCTAACTTCTATAAAATGTCACCTTACTTAGGCTTAAACTTTCCTAAACCAACTTTAATAAGGGTTTTTAAATGCTTAAACCTTCCATATAGCTGAGCAATCAAAGGTAGGAGAAAAGATAAGTAATAAGACAAGGGGAATGTGGACCTGTTTAGAAGTAGCTGTTTAGGGTGATTCCAATATTCATTGTCAGGATAGGTGTCAGTAGTCCAGTCTAAAACATCAAATATGAATCAGTATCTATAGTTCAATCCAATCAGCAAACACCAAACACAAATCAGTAGCTGCAGCTTGATTCAGCAGAAATCACAAGATTCCAATGGCTCAGCAGGACTCTGACAAAGTAATATAAAGCAGCCAGAATACCACAGGAAGATTTTTTGACAAGGTGTCTCTATGAAGCCCTGAAAAGTTGAAGATCAGTGAAGACCAATAAGGCATTGCAAGGAGAACCAACAGAGCATTGCTTACTGTCTTTGGTTTCTAGTTGTGCTATTTCTAAACATCACATTTATTTTTTTTCTTCCTTTCTTTCTTTTTTCTTTTTTCTTTTTCTTTTCTTTTTTCTTTTTTTTTTTTTTTTTTTTTTTGAGTTCCAGTGGGCTTTTATTGAGATAAATTAACAAAAAAAAATAATCAAGATTTGACCAACCATCTTTTCTGAACCATGTATGAACTCCTTAAAGACTCAGGTCCATAGACATGTACATACTGTGTAGCACATCCCATCAAAAACAAACCCTCCCACTGGAACATTTGCCAATTAAACGGAAAGCCAATTTTCCCTTTCCCCAAATTTTTCAAAATTTTGAGTTCCTACTGTTCAAAGTGGAACTGGTCCCTTGTGACTAGGGACATTAGAATTTTCTTATTTTTACTAAACAAAAAATTGCATTTTTTTTTAAAAAATTGATTTGTTTCAAAAAAGGGAAGTGACTTTGTATTCTCCAAGCACCCCTCCCCAAGAACCACTGGTAAGTACAACAGCCTGCATCCTACACACGGAGGCCCACCCCTCCCTTGCCCTGCCCAGCTCTGTCTACTGGAGATTTAAATACACTTCTGTTGGAGTCTGTCAGCTGTGGAGGGGCAGAGTCCAGGCCAGGCCAGCTCCCTCTGACCTCATATCTGGCTGGTACAACCCTTGGACTCTCATTTTCTCAAATGTCTCCCTATGCAAAACAACTTCTCATATGACAGCTTCCCAAAGAACATCACATGACACAACTGAGTCTCCAAAGAAACCAGAAATTTACACTTTAGAGTGTGCCTGGATTACAACAATTCTATTTCCCTCAGGTGTGAACTCAGCATAAAATCTTTGCATAATCTGACATCAGAGCCGAGATATAGGGAAATATACACTTTTCACTGAGTCATGGCTAAAGCAATAAAAAACTTAATTCCACAGGCCTTTCATCTTATTGCCTGCAGTTTGAATACAGTTTAATACAGGCTGTGAAAATTGTTCTCACTTACCATTTCCTGGCTCAGTGAGCTGATTTGGATTTGGATCTTCCACTGATTTAATTGTTTTGAAATGAAAAAAAAAATAGCTTTCCTCCTATATGAAAGAATATTTTATTGTCAAAAATAAGAAAATTGTTATTAAAAGGTTGGGACTAAGCGAGTACAGACTATGCCTGCATTTCTGGATCTTGGTTATTTCACTCAGGATAATATATTCTAGCTCCGTCCATTTGCCTGAAAACTTTATGATGTCTTAGTTTTTAATAGCCCGGTAGCATTTCACTGTGTAGATGCACCATGTTTTCTTTATCCACTGTTAAGTTGAAGAACATCTGGATTGTGGCCATTTTGGAGCTGTCAAGAATAGAGTTTCCATAAACATAGTAGAGCATGTGTCCTAATGGTATAGCAGAATATTTATTGGGTATATGTCCAGGAATGGTAGAGCTAGATCTTGAACTAGAATTAATCCTGATTTTCAGAGAAATCACCAAATTGCTTTACTTAGTGGTTGCCCAAATTTGTACTTCCCCAGCAATGGAGGAGTGTTCCTCTTGCTCCATATCTTTGCCAGTATGCGTTATTACTTGAGTTTTTTTTTTTTTTTTTTTTTTTTTTTTGGCCATTCTGACTGGTCCCACCAACCAAAGAGCATATGTGATCTGGAACCTATCCCCTCTGCCTAAATGTAGCAGATGTGTAGCTTAAGAAACATGTTGGTACCTTAACAATTGGAGCAGAGGCTGACACTGACTCTTGCCTTCCTCTAAATTTTTTCTTCTAAATAGGATGTCTTGTCAGATCTCAACTAGAGAGAGTGTGCTTAGTCCTGATGTGACTGGATATTCCAGGGTAGGTTGGTACCTGGGGCAGGTGGATTGGTAGTACTTATTGGTAGGGCTTTCTCTGTTTAGAAGAGGTAAAAGGAGATGGAGGAAGGAGATGGGACTTGGAGGAGAGGTGGGAGGGTGTAATTATTGGGACAAAATATGTATAGATAAATAAATTAATCAAAAATAAAGATTGAAAATATAATGTTCCCTTAATCTCCCATATGAGTATAACAGTTATACATATAAATATGTTTACTTGTTACATGTAACAGACTAGTAATCAATGTTACTAAAAAAATAACAAAAATTAAATATGTACATGTACATGTATATTTTAATAGATAAAAACTACAGTATAAGACAATTTAATTTATCTCCTATTTTGTTAATGCTTGGTTTGTTTAAATTGAAATATTCATTTCTGCAAGGATAAGGAAGGACCAGAAGTTTAAAGAGCTAACAAAATTTAAAAGGCTCAGGAAATTGTGAGAATTACAGGATTTGCAAATCCTCTCAAAGCATAGAAAATTTCTGGGGAGAGGATGCTTCTAAATGGAATTGACTACAAATTATTCAGGAAGCTCTGGAGGTTAAATTACTGTGAGTCACAATCCCTGTGAGGGGTAGTTGCTGATAAATGCATTTTTCAAGTATATCTACAAGTAAGTAAACCTTCATTGATACTCATGTAGGTTAGATTAGTCATGCTCCTGCAAATAACTCTAATAGATTTACTATGCAATTTAGATATCTTAGATAGAATAATTCATTTTTCTCCCATCAGTGCTGTATCTAGTATAAGACGTTGCGTTTTTCTGAGGAAGAATTTTTAAGACATTGATTTCAGCCTTTCTCTGAATAACTAAGTGAAAGAACTGAGGGGGGTGGATATATCTGAACTGGCAAAATCTGAACAGAGCTTTAAGTATGTACTATTCATTTACAAAAACAAAACAAAAAAACTTAAAAATATTCTCAATTTCTTAAATCTCTATTTTGAACAGCAAAACTAATTCTACATATACGACTATGTGACTACAATATTTAAAAGTAGTGAGTCACAGAGGTACATAGAGTTTGGGACAAAAGTCTCACTTAGATTCCTGTTTCAAATTTCACATGGAAAAAACTTTTATCAAACCCAATACAAGATCACATTCTTCTCTTGCCCCTCCCTTCTGTTCCCAGGTCCCTTTTTTTCCCTTTTGAATAATTTCCTCTCCCACCCAAATGGAACTGAGGTGTCCTTACTTGGCCATTCAGGTTGTTGGACTTTTTGAGTTTTGTAAACTGTATCTTGAGTATTCTGTACTTTTGTTTGGCTAATATCCATTTAATGAGTACATGCCGTGCATGTCCTTTTGGGTCAGAGTTATCTCCCTGAGAATTATATTTTCTAGTTTCATTCATTTGACTACAAAACTCAGTATATCGTAATTCTTAATTGTATATTTTTGCATTCTTTGCAAAAGATCATATGTGAATAAGGGTGTGGTTTTATTTCTGGGTCTTCAATTCTGTTCCATTGATCAACCTGTTTGTTTCTGTGTAGGTTGATGTCAAGGTAATACATAATTGGACAGTGGAGAATGAGGTGGGAACAAAGTTTTGGTAAGGCAGCAGAAAAGGAGAAAGCAGACTAAAAAAGGAGCTATATAGCAATATGGAAGCATGCATAGATGTTTCTCTCAGCGCATCTCTATAAAGATAATGGTTAAGAATATTTTGTAAGGGCTGAAATTGTACAAAATTATTTGACTTATATAGGTAGGCAAATTATATCATTCCAAGTGGATCAGAGTGTTTTCATGCATTCTTTGATGTGGTGACTTAATTGAGTTCAAGGAGGGTGTGGTAGCAGACACACAACGCCTACCAGAGAGTTGGAATGTGTATATGCAAGGCTTGGCAACAACCCCCCAAAGGAAAGCAAGCGAAAATAACCCACTGGGGTGATCATGGCCCACCTGGGACAGAAGCATCTATGGCAGGTGCAATGAATGGCCTTGGAAAGGTACCACATGGAGAGGGTAGCTTACAGATCTGGTGGCAGAATAGCAGCCAGGTCTGCACATGCCATGTGGCCCTAAGTGTGCCAGCACCAGTGCAGGATAATAGGTTATCTTTTAAATATTTTCTGCAATATTTCTGTACCAATACCATACAGTTTTTAATCATTATTGCTCTGTAGTAGAGCTTGATAACAGGGATGGTGTTTCCCCAGCCATTCTTTTATTGTTAAGAATTGCTATTCTGGTCTTTTGCCTATACAGATGAATTTGAGTATTGCACTTTCCATGTTTCTGAAGTACTGTGCTGGGGTTTTGATAGGAAATGAGTTGAATTTGTTGATTACCTTTGGTAGGATGGTCATTTTTATTATGTTAATTCTGTCAATCCATGAGCATGGGAGGTCTCTTCATTTTCTGAGATCTTCTTCAATTTCTTTCTTAAGAAACTTAAAGTTCTTGTGATATAGATCTTTCGCTTGTTTGTTTAGAATTACCCCAAGATGTTTTATATAATTTGTGGTTATTGTGAAGGGAGTTGTTTCCCTAATTGCTCTCAGGCTATTTACCATTTGTTTAAAGAAAAGCTACTGATTTATTTGAGCTAATTTTATATCTGACCACATTAATGGAGTTGCTTATCATCTGGAATAGTTCTCTTGTAGAATCTTTGAGGTCACTTATGTATATTATCCTATGATTTGCAAAGAGTGATACCACTATTTCTTGTTTGCCAATTTGTATCCCCTTGTTTTTGTTTTGTTGTTGTTGTTGTTGTCTTTCTGTTCTAGGCAGCACTTCAAATACTATATTGAATAGATATGGGGAGAGTTGGCCTCCTTGGCTTGTTCCCAATTTTAGAATTCAAGAATCTCTTCATTAAATTTATGTTGACAGTTGGTTTACAGTAAATTGATTTTATTATGTTTACATATGGGCCTTGAATTCCTGACTTCTCTAATACTTTTAAAATAAGAGGTAATATATTTTGTCAAATGTTTTTTCTTTATCTAAGGATGTGATCGGGTAACTTTTTCTTCATTTATAAAATAGATTACGTTAATAAATTTTCATATATTAAACAAACCTTGCATCCCTGGGATGAAGCCTACTTGAACATGGTGAATTATGGTTTTTATGTGTTCTTAAATTTGGTTTTCAAGAATTTTACTGAGTATTTTTATATCAATAATTTTAGTGAGAGTGATCTGCAGTGTCTGTTTTGGTTGAGTTCTTGTATAGTTTAGGCATCAGAGTAATTGTGGCTTCATAGAATGAATAAGGTAATATTTCTTCTGTTTCTATTTTATCAAATAGTTTGAGGAATATTGGTACCAGGTTTCCTTTGAAGGTCTAGTATGATTCTGTACTAAATCTCTTTAGCCCTGGGCTGTTTTGGTTGGGAAGTTTTAAATAAATTCTTCAATTTTTTATGACATATGGGCCTGTTTTGATAGTCTACCTGTCTTGATTTAACTTTGCTATGTGGTATATGTCTAGAAAACATTCCATTTCATCTAGATATTTCAGTTTTGTTGAATATGGCCTTTTCAGTAGAATATGATGATTTTTTGAGTTTCTTTTATTTCTGCTGTTTTGTCTCCCTTTTCATTTACGATTTTCTTAATTTTGATACTGCTTCAGGGCAGTGCAGTTAGTTTGACGAAGGGGTTATATATCTTGTTGATTCTCTAAGGATACTTATTGCTATGAATTTTTCTCTTAGCACTGCAGTCATTGTATCCAGTAAGTTTGGGTATAATGTGTAAATATTTTCATTCAATTCCAGGAAGTCTGTCTTTTTTTATTTCGTCCCTGACCAAGTTATCACTCAGTAGAGAGTTATTCAGTTTCCATGTGTATGTAAGATTTTTGTCATTCTTGCTGTTATTAAAGACCAGCATTAGGCCATGGTGGTCCGACAGGATGCATGGTGTTGATTCAATCTGTTTGTATCAGTTCAAGGTTGTTTGTGACCAATCATATGGCTGATTTTGGAGAAGGTACCATGAGGTTCAGAGAAAATGTTGTATTCTTTTGTTGTGAGGACAAATGTTCTATAGATATCTGTTAAATCCATTTGGTTCATAACATCTATTAGTTCCACGGTGTCTTTATTTAGCATTTGTTTCAATGACCTGTCCATTGATGACACTTTGGTGTAGAAGTCTTCTATTATGATTGTGTAAACTTCAATGTGTATTTTGAACTTTAGTAAAGTTTCTTCTATAAATGTGGGTGCTCTTGCATTTGGGATGTAGAAGTTCAGCATTGAGTCTTTTCTTGTTAGACTTTCCCTTTGATGAATATAAATTGTCCTTTCTCATCAAGCTTGATAACTTTTGGTTGAAAGACAATTTTATTGGATAATAGGATAGTAATTACAGCTTGTTTCTTGAACCTATTTGCTTGGAAAATTTTTCCCATCCTTTTATTCTGAGATGGTGACTGTCTTCATTATTGAGATGTGCTCCTTGTATGCAGCAAAATGCTGTATTTGTTTGTTTATCCATTCTGTTGGCTTCTGTCTTTTATAGATGATTTGAATCCATTAATATAGAGTAATATTAAAGACAGATTACCGTTGGTTCCTGTTATGTTTGTTTTTCTATGTGGCTTTATGTGCTCGTGGCTTTCTCTTTTTGCTTTGTAGTGAAATGCTTAATAGCTTGTCTTTAATTTGGTGTAGATACCTTTCTTGTCTTAAAGTTTTTTTCTAGGATCTTCTTTAGGACTGGATTGGTAGATAAATACTGTTTGAATTTGGTTTTTTTTCCTGGAATATTTTCGTTTCTCCATCTATTTTTATTAAGAGTTTTGCTGGGTATAGTAGCCTGGGCTGGCATTTGTGTTCTCCTAGAGTCTGTATGACCTCACCAGGCTTTTTTGCTTTCATAGTCTCTCTTGAGAAGTCTGGTGTAATTCTGATAGGTCTACATTTGAATGTTGCTTGGCCCTGTTCCCTTGCAGCTTTTATTATTCTTTTTTTGTTCTCCATGTTTAGTGTTTTGATTATTATGTGACAAAATGATTTTCTTTTTTGGTTCCATTTGTTTTGTGTTCCTGTAGGCTTCTCATACCTTTATGGCCATCTCTCTTTTTAGGTTGGGAAAGTTTTCTTCTATGATTTGGTTGAAGACATTATCAGGTATTTTAAGCTGTGAATCTATTTCAATTATATGTAGTTTTGATCTTTTCATTGTGTCCTGAATTTCTGGATGTATTGGGTTAAAAGTTTTTGTTCTGAATTTCTTTCACAGTTGGGTCAATCTCTTCTATGGTTCCATCTACACCTGAGATTCTCTCTTTGGTCTCAGGTATTCTGTTTATAATACTTACATCTGTAATTCCTGACCTTTTCCTAGGGTTCCCATTTCCAGATTGTCTCCATTTGTGTTTTCTTTATTGTTTCTACTTCTACTTTTAGATATTGGACCCCTTTATTAAATTCCTTTACCTGATTGGTTGTGTTTTCTTTTATTTCTTTAGGAGATTTATTTGTTTCCTCTTTAAGTATTTCTATTTGTTTACCTGTAGTTCCTGTATTTTTTTCATTGAGTTATTTATATCTTCCTAAAGAACTCTATTATCTTCATGTGATAGAATTTTAGTTCAGCTTCTTCATTTTCAAGTGCACCAGGGCATGCTGTGGTGGGAGATCTGGGTTCTCATGAAGCTCACATATATTGGCTTCTGTTGCTTATGGTCTTGTGCTTGCTTCTCTCCATCTGGTTATCCAAGGTATTTGCTGATCTGGGTGACTCCGTCTGGAGTCTGCCTCATTTGTCTCTGGGTTTCATCAGTTCTCGTGGTAGGCCTGCATCCTTGGCTGTAACAGACCTCTTGGGCTATTTTTAACCTGGAGGGTCTTCAGAGGGGCAGAGTAGCTGCTTATCTGTTGCCCTGGCTGCAGTAGATCTCCTGGGAGGCTTTCAAACTGCTGGGTCTTCAGTGGAGCAGTCAATCCTTTGTATGAAGCAATTCTTCATGGGGCGCCTATGAACTGTGTTTTCTGTTTCCTTGTGTGCAGCAGAACTACAGAGGGGCTTTCAGTCTGTCAAGTCAGTTGAACTTAACCACTGAGAGCCCCCAGGATGATATCATACTGCGGTGTTGGTTGTCCTGTTTCCCTTTGTACAGAGGAACTCCTGGTATGCCTCCCAGCATGGAAACAGCAAAGCTGGTGATCAGTTGCTCAGTTTCCCTGTGTGCAGCAGGTCCCTGTAGTGCCTTCAGGCTGTGGTGTCAGTTCCCCTTTGTACAGTGGATCTCTTGAGATGTTTCAATCTGTGGTGTCATATGCCCTTAGTATAGGAGATTTCCTGGGGTACCTCAGGATGTGGTATCTTCAGGGGAGCAGATTAGCTAGATGTCTGTCACCTCCAAAAGGAATGGGCAAAAAGGGAATGGTATTTAGTGGGTGAGAGTTTTAGGGTAATGTATCCAGAGTCCACTGGGCTCCCAGCAACTGCAGTGAGACTTGTGGTGGGTTCTTACCAAATGCTTTGAGTGCAGCAGATCTCCTAGGATACATCATGATGTGGTGTCTTCAGAGCAGTAGACTAGCTAGCAGTCTGTCCCAGCAGAAAGAACCAGGCAGAAGTGGAGTGATAGAACCTCTTAATTTAAAAATTCTACTAGTGAAATCCACACAGATCTAGAATTGTAACAAAGATTGTCATTGTTCCTCTGTGTGCATGTTATGGATTAAAAGTCTTCCCTTTGCCCTACTCAGTTTGTTTAATATTCTCATGTTGCTTAGTGTATGATCCAAATTGTGTAATCTGTATCCTTATATTTTGAGTTCTGTGGAAAAAATTCTCTGTTAAAGAGAGAACCAAGCAAACTCCAACCTCCTCTCTGACTTTTTTCTAGAGATACATCTATAGTTTCAATTGCAAACCTAACAGATGGCACAGATACCATGCATGCCCACTGTCTCTGCACTGTTTTGTAAGGAGCATCAAAAGTGAATGTCAAATTGACTGGCTTTCCTGAAGATGTGAAGTGACTTTGCATAGCATGGAGGCAGATTAAAGTGATAAAAAAGATAATTAACATCAAAAGGTTTGGGTTCAAACTTAGGTCTTTTGAATTAGTAGAAGGTCTAGACCAATTATGACTAAACCTTTAACCACTGTTAGTTTGGGTCTCCCAGTCTGTAAGGAAAAAAAAAAAAAAAAAAAAAAAGAACAACATTGCCTTAACCTTGAACATGAGGTAGGAAGAAAAGACAAAATGATGCATGGAAAATAGTGTATAAAAAATTGTGCGTTTTAAATGACAGTTAGAAATTTTCTTGGAAAAAAGGTTAAAATTTTAATTTATAAATCATTCAATTAATTTACATCTCAAATGATATCACCCTCCCCAATTACCTCTCTACAACCCCCCTTCTTATATCTGCCCTCTCCCCCTTCTCCTTTGCATCTATGAGGGTGCTCATCACCCACCCACTGCTGCCCTACCACTCTAGCATCCCCCTACATCAAATCTTTACAGGATCGAGGTCCTCCCCCTGCCATTGATGTCAGACAAGGTCCTCCTTAGCTACATATCTATCTAGAGCCCTGGAGCCCTCTCCTTGGGTAGCTACTGAAGGGTCTCAGACACCAGGGAAACAAGCAATTCCTAAGACCCAAAGGAATAACTTTAGCCAAAGTGTTCAGCAAAGGGGAGAGAGAACCTGTAGAGACAGACTACTTTCAATGAATAGGCAGGACTCCCAGTTGAGGGAAGTGGTCACCTACCCATCTTAAAGGTTTTAACACAGAAATGTTCCTGTACAAAGGAAAGACAGGGACAAAAATATCAGCAGAGACTGAAGAAAGGACCACCTAGGAACCACCTAACCTGGGCATCCATTCTGTTTGCAGACACCAAACCCCAACACTGTTGCTGTTTCCATGAGGTACTTGCTGACTAGAACCGATGTGCCTGTTTCCTGGCAGATTCTGCTAGTATCTGATTAATGTTCATGAGATGCTTTGTTCTAACCATTAGACTGAACTCAGGGACCCTGGTGGTGGAGCTGGCAGAATGATGGAAAGAACAGGGGGGAATTGCAACCCATTAGGAAGAAACATGTATGCTGGCCTGATGACTAAGTGTTCCCAGGGACTAGATCTTTCATCCTTTAAATCACTTAAGGACTACATACTCCTTCACACTTCTTAACACAATTGTATGTGATTGTTAAGTTCTAATTGTCAACCTAACACAATCTACAATCACTTAGAAAAGATGTTTCAAGTATATTGGCATAGGCATGTCTGTTGGGGATTATCTTGAATGAAGGGCACACCTGCAGACTATGAATCATGGCATCCCATAGGCAAGGGAATCTGGATTATATAACATAGAAAGTGAGTTGAGCATTCTTTGTGTGCATTACTCACGGTTCTAGACTACATGTGCAATGAAACTAGCTCCTTCAAATTCCTGCGGTGATGGACTTGTGAGTCAGCTAAGCCTGGAATAGGTGACTCAGCGAAATCCTCTCATTTAAGTTGCATCAGTTGAGATTTTCTATTGCAGAAACACAAATGAAACTAAGATGCTATATTATGATTAATTTTGAATGTCATTATTTAATTTTCTTCCTCCAAGTTAGAATATCAGTTTTTTACGAATAAATATGTTTTCCTTCTGATTCTATTTTGTTTTATAGGTTTTAGTCTTTTACTAGGAATATTGTATGAAACACTATGTAACAGTAATTTGATGTTAATAACAAAGGGTGTCCCATATATTATTCATTGGCTCCTTGACCTTTCTAATATTTCAATGATTGTTATATCTTATCTCATTATTAATACTACTCGTGAGAATAGCCTTCCCAGATGTTTCCAGATTCCATCCCCCATGTTTCTTTTCATTTCTATTTTATAGAACATATTAAATTATAAACTTAGTTTTGTGTGGATTTCTGGATATCTACCTTTGAAACAATTGAGTATATCGACTTTATAATCAAGAGTAAGGATAAAATAACTGCTAAATAAACTCATGAGTTAGTAAGTTGATATGAAGTTAGGCTCAAGGAACTTAGATGGATTATGAATATTTCTTTTTAGAGTCTGACATTTTTTATGTCTTTGCATATCATTCTTTGTTCTTGTCCCAGACAATGAAATCTTAAGTAATTTTCAAGACCCTTGGCTCACTCTTTTCCAATATCTTCTTCAAAGGTACTAATAATAAAACTACTAAATTCACCTATCACTTAGTTAACCATTTTTTTTTCACTTTTGGTTAGAAATTCTATTTTTGGGTCTAAAAGTGGGATGAAAAAAGAGCGGAGTAAAAAATAGTCTTGTAAAATTTGCCAATGGCATAGAAAGTCTAGCATAATTGAGAACAACCTGAGTCTTTAATGTGCTTCAAATCTCTATGAATCAGAAGGCATTTGCACTTGCATGAGGGAAAATGTCAGGGAATGATTTTGAAAGGCCCCATTTTAGGATAAAATGTTTCTGCAACTGAAATCTATTTGACTGAGCAAACCATAGAAGTCATAAAGGCTGGGAGGTTTTCATTTCCATAATTTCATCATTTTTTGAAAGAAGTAATAGGATAATCTAAGCACATGAATTTGGACAGGCATAGCTCAGTAAGAATAATATATTTTAAATAATAGTTTCAACTAGCCAGACAGAGGAAAGAGGCAAATATGTGGAGAGATTGCATGAAATGCTATCAAGTATACTTCTGGATAATTATAGTATCTTTAGAATTAAGGTCACTGGGTTGGTTACGTCAAATATTGACGTAAGCCTCTATTGCCATATCCTTAAATGGAAAAAAAATATCCAGTTGAAACACTGATTTTTTTTCTAGAAAACTTTATTGAGCATCTTTTATATAAAGAGCACTTTTCTAGAAAATTAATAAACAAATAAAGTTATATAAAAATCTTTGCTTCTTTGAATAAACATTTTAAAAAGAAAATTGACAACAGCAAATAATGAAGAGATAATAAGTTTTTGATTTTTATTAGTAGATAAAAATAAAACATGCCAGTATATAAACATGATTTTGGGGGGATTTTAAATAAAATGTCTGAAAAACATTTCTAGGAGATATAAAAACTACAAGTTGGTAAATTACATCTTATAAAATAACACATATTACACTCTGAAAGACATGCTTTTTGGATCATATATTCAAGTAAACAGAGTCTTATAAAACTTGCCAAGAATTAAAACAAATTGAAGGAGCCTAAGAAAATATAACAATTAAATGCAGTACTCCGAACTAGACTATAGAACAGGAAATGAGATGTCTCATTAAGTAAGCCAGTAACAACTAGATAAGTCTGTACACTTCCTCAATATTGATGTTTTCTTATAACATCAGTTTTATAATAAATTGATGCCAGGAGAAGCTAATAGACACTTAGTCTTGATACTAAGTCTAAAATTGTCTCACAACAGAAAGTAAAACTTGGCTCATAGTGGCAGATAAATTTTCAAGACACAGAAAAGCATGTAAAAGTTTCAATAGCATAGGTGGAGTGCAAGGAATTTGGTAGACAAGAGATGGAAGTCATTATAACAGGACATGGTGTGGAGGCATTGTCAGACCTCTATGAAGACTTTACTTTTAGTAGTAGTGAATTTAGAACTTTGTAGGAAATGAATGCAATGACACGATGAAAACAATGGCTGATCAATATTTGCTACTTTGGGGATAACACAAAATCAGGGGAGAAAGAATTGGAAGTTGAACCAGTAGAGACAAGTTATATCTTATTAATCCTGTGAAACTAGATAAAAAGTAAATATTCTCATAAGTATGATATATCATCTATTTTGCTTAGTACTTCTAAGTTATTTCATCATGCCCACCTGGGACTCATCTTTAATTTTTTTGTTTCTGTAACATGGGAAGTATATATATATATGAAAGTGTGTATATATATATATATACACACACACATTTTTGAGTTATTTACTTCTTCTAAGTAATTATGGCCCTATCACCAATGGCACAATTTTTTTTCTTCTATATGAAAAATTAATATGACCAATTCATTGATTTGTAAAATACTGAGTACTAGCTGTTTTTCACTTTGGAGTTTTACTTTAGAGGATTTGGGGAAATGAACAACATATCCTCAAAGGAAAAAAATAACTAATTGCAGTCCATTTAATCACAAATGGATATTTAAATGAAAAATTTCTTACCCTCTGTTTCAAATTGTCACCCTGTATTTACTCAAGGATCCCTATGAATATTTCTGTACTGAATCATCACCAACACCCTCAGGATGTGTAATAATATTGTATGGGAAGGCTTTCTCTTCCCAGAGGACCTAGCAATGACTGTATGGGCAGTTACTAGAACACAGACATTCCTGTTTGGTGGGGATCCTTTTGTAAATACAAACTTCTGTAGGAACTCTCCTTTGGTTCAGCTCAGATTTATCAGCTCTGTATATGGTATAATGACACCTGCCTTGCCTGCTCAGTTTCTCTTCTCCCTTTTTACTCTACACTACCATCACATATTTATTTTGATTTGAAGATTTCTATGATTAATCCTGCCTTTTCCCTTCATTGCCTTTGGCAAAATTACACCATGGATAGGCTACTTGTACATCTCAGGCTGGGCAATGTCTGCTATCTGGAATATTACATATGCTCACCATTTTCTTTTTTTTTAAACGACTTTATTTTACAAAACAAAGATAAATGTACAGATTTTAAACATATTTTCCTTAAAATTATACATTTTTGTCAGTACTGTTTTTTCAGATATTAAAATAATTTTTACATAAAACTATGTGAATATATTTTTTAGTCAGTACTTGATTTTTTCAAGGGCTTGACAGTATGCATTGAATACCTAATAGTTACAATGATCATAAAGTACATGCAAAAGAAAACATGGAAATTGACAAAGTCATCTTGTTTTGTAAATATATTTTTTTTTTGTTTTCTTTATTTCCTGGACTTCATACAGACTGTGAGTTGTTTCTGGGGGAGTGCAAGCCTCTGGGGTTAGCATCCCAATATCAGTGACTGCATATTATGTCTGTTCTTTTGTGACTGGGTTATCTTACTCAGGATGATATTCTCTAGATGCAGCCTTTTTCTTAAGAATTTGGTTAAGTCATTGTTTCTGGTGGCTGAGTAGTATTCCATTGTGTATATGTACCACAATTTTTGTATCCATTCATCTTCTGAAGGACATCTGGGTTCTTTCCAGCTTCTGGCTATTATAAATGGAGCTGCTATGAACATTGTGCTGCCTATATCTTTGTTGTGTATTAAAGTGTCTCTGGGGTATATGCCCAGAAGTGGAATACATGGGTCTTCAGGTAGTAATATATCCAATTTTCTGAGGTATAGCCAGACAGATTTCCAGAGTGGTTGTATTAGTTTACCACCTCACCAACAGTGGAGAAGTGTTCCTCTTTCTCTGCAGCCTCGCCAGCATCTGCTGTCATCTGAGTTTTGGAACTTGGCCAATCTGACTGGTGTGAGGTGGAATCTCAGGGTTGTTTTGATTTGCATTTCCCTGATGGCTAAGGATGTCCAGCACTTGCTCAGATGTTTCTCGGCCATTCGGTGTTCCTCAACTGAGAACATTTTGTTTAGCTCTGTACTCATTTTTAATAGGGTTATTTGATTCTCTGGTGTCTAGCTTTTTGAGTTCCTTGTATACCTTGGATATTAGTCCTCTATCTGATGTGGTGTTGGTAAAGACCTTTTCCCATTCTGTTGGCTGCCTTTTTGTTATTTTGACAATGTCCTTAGCCTTACAGAAACTTTGCAATCTCATTAAGTCCCATTTGTTAATCTTTGACCTTAGAGCTTGAGCCATTGGTGTTTTCTTCAGGAAATTTTCTCCTGTGCCTATGTGTTCTAAGGTTTTTTCTACTTTCTCATCTAATAGTTTCAGTGTATCTGGTTTAATGTGGAGATCTTTGATCCACTTACACTTGAGCTTTGTACAAGGAGATAAGAAAGGGTCTATTTTCATTATTTTACATGCTGAGTGCCAGTTGGACCAGCACCATTTGTAGAATAAGCTGTCCTTTTTCCATTGAATGTTTACTGCTCCTTTGTCAAAAATCAGGTGACCATATACATGAGGGCTCATTTCTGGATCTTCTATTCTATTCCATTGATCCACTTGCCTATTTCTGTACCAGTACCATGCAGTTTTCAGCACAAATGCCTTGTAATATAGCTTGAGGTCAGGGATAGTGATTCCCGCAGATATTTTTTTGTTGTTGAGGATGGATTTAGCTATTCTCAGTCTTTTGTTATTCCATATGAAAGTGTACATTGATCTTTCCAATTCCATGAAGAACTGGGTTGAAATTTTGATGGGGATTGCATTGAATCTGTAGATTGCTTTTGGTAGGATGGCCATTTTTAAGATGTTGATCTTTCCAATCCATGAGCATGGGAGATCTTTCCATTTTCTGAGATCCTCCTCAATTTCTTTCTTTAGAGGTTTGAAGTTCTTGTTGTACAGGTCTGTCACTTGCTTAGTTAAAGTCACACCAAGGTATTTCATAGTTTTTGTAACGATTGTGAAAGGTACCTTTTTCCTAATTTCTTTCTCCACATGTTTGTCCTTTGAGTATAGGAAGGCTACTGATTTGTTCCAGTTAATTTTGTATCCAGCCACTTGGCTGAACTTGTTTATCAGCTGTAGGAGTTCTCTGGTGGAATTTTTGGGGTCACTCAAGTACACTATCATGTCATCGGCAAAGAGTGATATTTTTATCTCTTCCTTTCCGATTTGTATCCCCTTGATCTCCTATTGCTGTCTAATTGCTCCAGCCAGGACTTCCAGTACTATGTTGAATAGGTAGGGGGAGAGTGGGCATCCTTGTAGAGTCCCTGATTTTAGTGGGATTGCTTCAAGTATCTCGCCATTAAGTTTGATGTTGGCTGTTGGTTTGCTGTATATTGCTTTTTTTATGTTTAGGTATGGACCTTGGATTCCTGTTCTTTCCAGGACTTTTAACATGAAGGGGTTTTGAATTTTGTCAAATGCTTTCTCAGCATCTAGTGAGATGACCATGTGATTTTGAACTTTGAGTTTGTTTATATGGTGGATTACATTGATGGATTTCCTTATATTAAACCATCCCTGTATCCCAGGGATGAACCCTACATGGTCATGATGAATAATTGTTTTAATGTGTTCTTGGATTCGGTTTGCAAGGATTTTGTTGAGTAGTTTTGCATCAATGTTCATAAGTGAGATTGGTCTGAAGTTCTCTTTCCTTGTAGGGTCTTTCTGTGGTTTAGGTACGAGGATTATTGTAGCCTCGAAAAATGAGTTAGGTAGTATTCCGTCTGATTCTATCTTTTGGAATAGTTTGGAGAGTATTGGTGTTATATCCCCAATAAATGTCTGATAGAATTCTGCACTGAACCTATCTGGACCTGGGCTTTTTTTGGTTGGGGGACTTTTGATGACTTCTTCTATTTTTTTAGGTGTTATAGGGTTATTTAGATGGTGTACTTGGTCCTGGTTTAACTTTGGGATCTTGTATCTGTCTAGGAATTCATCCATTTCCTCCAGATTTTCCTATTTTTTGGAGTATACATTTTTGTAGTAGGATCTGATGATGTCTTGAATTTCCTCAGTTTCAGTTGTTATGTCCCCACTTTTCTTTCTGATGTTGTTAATTTGTATACTCTCTCTTTGCCCTCTAGTTAGTCTTGCTAGGGGTTTATCAATCTTGTTGATTTTCTCAAAGAACCAACTTTTGGTTTTGTTGTTTTTTTCAATGGTTCTTTTTGATTCTATTTGGTCTATTTCTGCCCTAATTTTGATTATTTCTTGCCGTCTACTCATTTTGGGTATATCTGCTTCCTTCTGTTCTAGGGCTTTTAGCTGTGCTGTCAGGTTGCTTATGTAAGCTCTCTCCAGTTTCTTTTTGGAAGCACTTAGGGCTATGAGTTTTCCTCTCAGTACTGCTTTCATTGCATCCCATAGGTTTGGGTATGTTGTGTTTTCATTTTCGTTAAATTCTAGAAAATCCTTAATTTCTTTTTTTATTTCTTCTTTGACCCTGCTATCGTTTAACAGAGTGTTGTTTAATTTCCATGTGTATGTGGGCTTTTTGTTGTCTTTATGTTGTTAAATACCAGCCATAGACCATGGTGATCTGAGAGGATGCATGGGAGTATTTCAATCTTCTTATTTCGATTGAGGCTTGCTCTGTGTCCAATTATGTGGTCAATTTTCGAGAAGGTGCCATGGGGTGATGAGAAGAAGGTGTATTCTTTTACTTTAGGATAATATGTTCTGTATATATCTATTAATGCTAGTTTGTTCAAAGTCTCTGCTAGATTTGCAGTGTCCTTGTTCAGTTTCTGTTTCCCTGATCTGTCCATTGGTGAGAGTGGGGTATTAAAGTCTCCCACTATTATTGTGTGGGTTGAAATGTATTTTTTTTTGCTTTAGTAGGATTTCTTTTATGAATGTGGGTGCTTTTTTATTTGGAGCATATATGTTAAGGGTTGAGAGTTTCTCCTGACAGATTTCCCTGGTTATGTGTAAAAAGTGTCCTTCCTTATCTTTTTTGATAACTGTTGGTTGGAAATTTGCTTTATTCGATATTAGAATAGCCACTCCAGCTTGCTTCTTGGAGCTGTCTGCTTGGAAGTTTTTTTCCCACCCTTTTACTCTGAGACAGTGTCTGTCTTTGTCTCTGAGATGAGTTTCATGTATGCAGCAAAAGGCTGGATTTTGTTTATGTATCCAGTCTGATAGCCTATGTCTCTTTATTGGGGAGTTGAGTCCATTTATGTTAATAGATATCAAGGAATAGTTGTTTCTGTTTCCTACCATTATTGCTTTTTTGGGTTGAGTTGTGTCTGTGTCTTTTTCTTCTTTTAGTTTTCTTGTTTAGGAGTTTTCTTGTTTTTACTAGGCTGTATTTTCCCTCATTGTATTGGGTTTTCCACCTATAATTCATTGTAGTGCTGGGTTTGTGGTCAGATATTGTGTAAATTTTGATTTGCCTTGAAATATCTTCACCTCTCCATCGATGGTGATTGATAGTTTTGCTGGGTATAGCAGCTTGGGCTGGCACTTGTGTTCTCTTAGGGTGTGCATGATGTCTGTCCAGGCCCTTCTAGCTTTCATAGTCTCTGTTGAGAAATCGGGTGTGATTCTGATTGGCCTGCCTTTATATGTTACCTGACCTTTAACCCTTACTGCTTTTAGTATTCTTTCTTTGCTTTGGGCACTTGATGTTTTTACTATTATGTGTCGGGAGGTATTTCTTTTCTGGTCCAACCTATTTGGAGTTCTGAAGGCTTCTTTTATGCTCGTGGTCATCTCATTCTTGAGTGTAGGGAAGTTTTCTTCTACGATTTTGTTGAAGATATTTACTGTGCCTCTTAGTTGATACTCTTCTCCCTCTTCTATTCCTATTATCCTCAGGTTCGGTCTTCTCATTGTGTCCTGGATTTCCTGGACATTTTGGGTTAGGAGCTTTTTGTTTTTTGCATCTTCTCTGGCTGTTTTGTCTATGTTTACAATGTTGTCTTCTGCCCCTGAGATTCTCTCTTTCATCTCTTGTAATCTATTGGAAATGCTTGCTTCTGTGACTCCTGATTTTTTTTTAAGGTGTTCTACCTCTAGGGTTATCTCTTTTTGCGTTTTCTTTATTGTGTCAATTTCCGTTTTAAATTCCCTCTTCCATTCCTTCATCTCTTTGATTCTGTTTTCCTCTAGTTCTTTGATTTCTTTGAGTGTTTTTCTTGTTTCCTCTTTAAAAGCTTCTGAATCTTTTTGCTTTTCCTCCCTTTCTTGTTTAAGTATCTCTATCAGCATCTTGAGGTATGATTTCAGGTCTGTGTCTTCCTTTTCTGGAGTGTTTGGAATTCCGATGTTTGCTGTTATGGGAGAGCTGGGTTCTAGTGTTGCCAGGTTTCTTGGTTTCCTTGGGATATACTCTTTCACTTTCCTCTTGCCATTTTGTTGTCAGAGATATGTTCTTGCCTTTTCCTTTTATCTGGTCTGTGTCCCTGGATCTCCACTGGTCCAGATGGCAGATGGGTCGAGCCCTGTTCTATGCCTCAGAGTCGTTGGGTGTGAACAGAAGTTCCAAAGATATATTTCTGGTCTCTGTATCAGACAGGGCGGGGCAGGGCAAGGCAGGGGGTGCACTTTCCGTGTGCACTCTGCAGAGATCTCTCTGCTCCCTTGCAGCCCAGGTCTCCCACCCACCATTTGCTCAGCCTCTACGAGCCGCTGTTCTGGGTGGCAGATAAGCCAGGCTCCACTCTGCGTCCTCTCACCATTTTCTTGAACCCAGTCTTGCGTCACCTCCATAGCTGTGTTTGTCTCTCTGTGGATCATGTGATATAATTTATGTAATCAAATAGATATTTTTATTTAAGAAAGGTCATGGGTCCCAGTTGCCATTTTGATCTGGATTCATTTTAAAAAGCAAGATCTATTAGGTTATACAGCCCCCCATATTGAGCCTCTTCCACATTCCTCTCTTGTAGAAACTACACTAATGCTTATGCATGTTCAGTTGTACAAGCTGCTTTGATAGTAGACTAAAATCTGCAATAGTTATGTGGACTTATTTAGGAAGACAAATGCATCATTAAAGAAATTGCTTGTAGTGTGGTGACAAATCAATCACTGTCCAATTGCAAGGTCAAAACAGAAAAGTTATGAATAAGTCAAGTAGGGGCTGTACAGAAGGTTTTCTAAAACAAAGCACAAAACTAAACGGCCAAATAATAAATATTTTGGGCTTTGGGGTCACAAGCAGTTTTTGCCCTGCTTCTTCTACGTTATATTGTATAATCCTTTTAAGTACTGACAAAATATATTCATATAGTTTTATGAAAATATGCTTTTAAAAATCTGTACATTTATCTCTGTTTTTAATAAAGTAGTTTAGATAAAAAAGAATGTGGGACAAAAGAACAAAACAAAAATAGAATCAACCCAAAGAAATTATAAAAGGATTTTAAAATAACATGTCATTATTTTAAAATATAACTTGAAAACTTGGAAGAAAATATATTTATTAGAGATGAGATAAATAAACAAAACCTGACAGATTGTCCAAATTAAAAAAAAAGATATAGAGCACATTGTTAACTTGAAAATAACAATAAAAAGTTGGCTCCTGTTTGTCAATAATGTTTGACAGTCCATGTTATAGACAAGGCATCTTTATGACCATATCATACACTGGGTAAGGACAAGAATAAACTCATGACCCCATATGTATTATACCCTGATCTGACCACCTAACTAGCTTGTAGTTTGGGAGACTTCTTAAGTTTACACTACCTAACTGTTTCCAAAATATGTTTGTAGACAATTTCAATGAAAAACCTCTATGATAAATCAGATAAAAAAGCATACCTTTTCAATCAACTCATACCTAGCCTGAGATCTGTTCTAAATAATTTGTACAGTGGGTTTCAACTCCAAATCAATTCCCTCCTCCTTAATCATTTTTGCTTTATCTTCTTGATTATTTTTAAATAAAGTCAGTTTAAATATTTCTGTATGTGAGTACAGCTACTTTATGAAAGATGAAGAATTCCTGGACCTAACTACATTATGGTAGAAAAAAAATGAGTTAATTCAAGAATCTTATTACTTTGGGTTTTAAGAGCATGTCTCCTAAGCACTTTTAGCCACTTTCTTCTACTGGTGCTCAGTTATTCATGTCCTTCTAGAAATTGTAATGCTTATCTCCCAAACACTCAATGAGGATTACAGAAGTCAATGCATAAAATCCTAATGAGAGAATGTGATATGTAGGGTGTTTTCATACCCAACTGTATGGTCCCTAAAACCTGTATCCTCAAAAAATGACAACTATATAATGTCAATAGTATTTTCAGAGGCAAAGTTAAACATCCATGGGGTGGGAACCCCAAAGCCGCCGGGTGGGAACAGAGGTCCCAATGCTGTGTTCCTGGTCCCTGGATCAGGCAGGGCAGGTGCGCGCTTTCCTTGCACACTTGGCAGAGATCTCTCTGCCCCCTGGCTGCTCAGATCTCCTTCTCACGAGACCTTAACCTTTGGGAACTTATCAGCTACATCTAAATATGCCTCAGGCTGAAGTGAAGCTTCAAATCTCATGTTCACAGCTCTCCTCAGTTTTTCTAAGATATTTTGCCTCCATGTTTCCAGGAATTTCAATAATAATTCTAGCAACCACACATTTGAATAAAACTTGTTTGGTACACTGATGTCTCAGAATTTTATTATGATTACTCTATAAATAATTATACTAAATATTAACAACAATGAAAGTGCTAATAGTCATAGAATCATCTGCAATATTCTTATAATATTTTAGATTTATACAATTGATATACACCATTCGATTTACTCAACCAATAAACATTCAATAATTTTTGTTCTTAAGCATTGTATAAGAGAGACATAATTTACAGTATCAAGTAAGTCACACATCAGATAGACAATTAAGGGAATTGTCATGTACAAATACAGATAGATTTTTGTTGTATGCCATTTGATTGAAAATGCTGAAAAATTAAGACAGTGAAAAACAGAAGCTAGCTGTGATATTGAAGAGGTTGGAGTAGAGATGGTAGTTTTGAGTAATGACTTATGGAAATTTGGGTTCTGAGCAATGCAGATACCTTAAAAACAGTCTGTTCAGTCATCACTACATACCTAGTGTCTGTCAACGTGTGTAAGAGGTGGAACACACAGAAAATAATAGAATAGAGTCTTCCTGATGGATGGAGTGTCTGCAAGAAAATTAAGTTTGTTATTTATTTTTTAGTGGAAGCAGAGTCTGAGCCGAATACTGGGGGGATCTGAACATAAAATAGAGTTATCAACTTGCTGCTGTATTAAGACTCTAGAAGAAACAGAACATTCAGATCCAACCTGCATGGTTCAGATGCTGGGATCTCAGTCAATAAACTGAGCCGCCTCCTCATTCAGCTCTTACTTTTAATGATTGTTTTCCAACTTGGTCCAAGCAAATTTGGGATTGTATATTTTGTTTCATCTTGGAGAAAAACAAACTTTTTCTTCTATATTTGAAGTAACACAAACAACCTTTAAAAAAAGGGGGGAGGGGAGAAAGAGTGTGATCATCCTTCACCAAGCCTAACAATTACTGAGAATCACAAACTTCTAGTCAATTTTACTTTAAATTTTATTCACATATCAGGTAATAGATAATAACCTGAAGCAACAAAAACTGTATTATGAAGTTGACTTTTTATATTTCTAATCTCATTAGCCATTTTCTACCTTTGCCACTATGCTCATTCCTCTTCTTACATTCTGTGTTGATGTGACATGCCACAGGCTCATTTTTCTCCACACCTTCCTAGGGACCATAAGTTTATACATAGGCTTTGACACACAATAAAGACATTTAACTCTCAAATATTAATATAACAATTCCATCTGATATTTATAAATATGATTGTATTGGTTTTTGTTGTATTCATTAGATAAATTTATATCTCTCAGGTTAAATAGTAACGCAAAATTATATGACTACAACCTCTCTGTTTCCTTTCACAATTTCTGTACTGATAAACCTCATCTCAAATATGAGGCACCATTTCTTATTACATTGCTCTAGATTTGTCAACTTCTTTCCATGTACAAGATCTCTAATTACACAGCAAATCATCTTTTCTGTAATTGGTCCTTAACACCTGAAAATCATATTTGAAAAAAAATTAAATTCAAAAAGTGCCTGATGAGTGAGATTTTCATAGACATAAGTATTGTCATTCCCCTCTACAGGTGAGGTTGATGTCATAGCACTTTTGACCCCTGTCTTCTACTACTGTCCATTACTGTCACTTTCCTATCATCCACCAGAACTACAAATTTAAAATATATGTATAAAAAAATCTGTTCTCAAAATACAAAACCATGTGTGACAGTGGAATTCCCAATTTGCTAATGAGAATAACAAATAGTGTGGCCATTATGGAAAACCATTTGGTAGTTTCTTCTACAATTATAGTACAAACTAAGACAAGTTTGTTTGTAGTAAATCCAAAGTCTTTGGAGTACATCATCATTGTGGTCAATCAGGGAGGTAGACCATTTAAGAAAAAGCATTAAACATTTTTGGTATTCAAAGATCATTATGCTTAACTATACTCGCCAAGAAATCTGTTTCCATGTTACTTTCTGTCCTACATGTACTTTATGCTTATGGTAACTAGTGGGATTTCAGTGCATGCTATCAAACCTCTAAAAGAATTAAGTACTGACAAAAAATATTCATATAGTGTTATCCCAAAATGCCTTTTAAAATCTGTATATGTACCACTTGATTTAAAAAAAATAAAGTTGTAAGAGAGAAAAAAATAAAATAAAATAATTTTTAAAGAAGGAAAAAGCATTAAGAAGAGGGAGGTGTCTTTGTTCTCTTAGTTTTAGAACATGATTTTCTATCATGAATATGTTTTTAATGTAAGATTTTTATTTTAAATGTATGCATAGCATTAGTTGTATAATGAATATTTACTTATTAAAAGAAAGAATAAAGCTAAAATTATCCTACCCATCTCCAAACCCACAAACAAATAAAAGGACTGGAACACCTGTAATTCTGGCACTGTAGGGGCAGAGGTACAAAGAGACCTCGGACTTGCTACCTATGAACCTCGTTCCAGATTCAGTGAGAGACACTGTCTCAAGTTAACAATTGAAGAGTGCTGAAACTGGATACATGACATCCTCCTCTGTCTTCTGCCTTCACATATGTGCATATATGCCTACCTGCATATCAACTCATATGTACATACACACTAAAATAAATTAAAATTTCATTTTTATAAAATTAAGTCATTTTGGCATTTTCCCCTTTAGTCTTCGATTTCTCTGATTTTGTAATTAGGTTTTTCAGACTCGGTGATTATGGTATAATTAGGATCTAGCTAATAATGATTGTCATGTGCACATAAGCATTCAGCTAATAAGTTTAAATATTGCTGGAATGCACAGTGGCATATTTAACCATAATCATGTAAAATTAACACATCTAGGGTAAAGCTAACTCAACATTATATATATAACCTTAGGAATACAGACATTTCAAGAAAGAATTTAAATAAATGGAGAAAGCCAGCTTGGAAAACAATGTTTAATGACAAATTGGCAGAAGAGAGAGAAAAATAAATGTTGATAATGATGAATTGCAGATTCACCATGAAAATGATGCTACTAAGTAACAAGGTTGCTAAGGATAAACCCAAATCAGATCATCATCTTCCTTTTAGTCTTGCACAATTGCTTAGAAATGGCATTATTCACAGGGGGAGTAGGAGGAAATGTCCACTGATGTGAATTATCTGAGCTATGAGTTAACAGTGCAACTCGCTGTGCTTAGGTCTTATTGAGAATGAAGTGCTCAGCTTAACATGAACTCTGTCTTCGCTCTCTGTTCTGAGAGCAAATGTAAAGGGTTAAGAAATAATCGGTAGAGTACAGTTAGTGCCTGGAGAAATTCCCAAAGATACGGAAGAATAAAATAATCCCATCAATATTTGCCAAAGTGTGTTCATTCCTCATTCAGTCCTTAACTCAGAGTCCAATTAACTGAAAAGAGCAGAAATCTCACATGTCATGTTTGGACCAAGAAGCAAAACCAGGAAAAGGATTGGTTTCATATCTTGTTAAAATTTGTCCTTTGCTCCAGATAAGGATGACATTGTTTATAAATAGTAACAAATAGTGTGCTTCATGGTTTAATGTCAACTTGATATAAACCAAAGTCATCTGAGAGGAGGGAACCTCAAGAAAATTCCTCCACAAGATTGGGCTGTAGGGTAGCCTGTAGAAAGTTAATTAAGGATTGATGAGTCAGGGTCCAGCCCATTGTGAATGGTGCCATTCCTAGGCTGGCAGTTTTGGGTCTATAAAAAATCAGGCTGAGCAACCTATGAGGAGCAAACCAGTAAGCATCATTTCTCCATGGCCTCTGTATCAGCTCCTGTCTCCAGGTTCTCACTCTATGTACTGGATGGTTTTGTGTCAACTTGACACATGCTGGAGTTATCACAGAGAAAGGAGCCTCAATTGAGAAAAATGCCTTCATGAGATGCAGCTGTAAGGAATTTTCTCAATTAGGGATCAAAGTGGGAGGGCCCAGCCTATTGTGGGTGGTGCCATCCCTGGGCTGGTAGACCTGGGTTCTATAAGAAAGTAAGCTGAGCAAGGCAGGGGAAGCAAGCCAGTAAGCAACATCCCTTTATGGCCTTTGCATCAGCTCCTGCTTCCTGACCTGCTTGAGTTCCAGTCCTGACTTCCTTGGTGATAAACAGCAATGTGGAAGTATAAGTTGAATAAATGCTTTGCTCCCCAACTTGCTTCTGATCATGATGTTTGTTCAGGAATAGAATACCTGACTAAGATACTCTATTTGAGTTTCTTCCCTGGCTTCCACCATTGATGGACTACAGATGTGGAACTATGAGACAAACAAACCTTTCTTTTCATGAATTGTTTTTGGTCTTGATATTAACTAAAACAATACATTCTACCAGACCCTGAAAATTACAGCTAAAATAGCCTTTGTGTTCTGTAAAGACTTACAGATGAGCATTTCATTTTGCAGGATTATTTGAAAGCTTAGTGCTGGGCTCTCTTTGCCTGCTTGCCTTCTATGTCTGAGAATCTGCTAGATCCTTGGACTTCACAGCTGCTGCCAACCATTGTTAGGAAGTTAGACTATAGACTGAGTGTATTTACCCACATGACAGCACTGTTCCCATCATTGTCAACCCCCAGATTTGTTCTCTGAGGCACACAGTCAGCTGTGAACTTGCTTTATTTCTTCCCACTATCCCAAGCTGCAGAGAACCTACTCCCTTTCTCGGGGTCTCAGAATGGCCTAGTACACATCTGGAGCCTACAAACCAAAAGAATAGTTGCCACTCTAAATGGCCATGAGGGCCAGGGTGTATCCTGGTGAGGACAGTGCAACAGGTATAACTCCTCAGATCAGCCTAGACTCGATTCTCTGCCTCCTGAGTTCTAGGACTAAAGGCATACTCCGATGCTCCCTGTGTAAAGATCTGAGATCAACAAGTTTACAGAAACTTGGCTGTTGTGTTTGGGAAACCGATGAGCCTGGGTTGATCATGGTGGATCTACATTGTCCATAATGTAATTCACCTATGTTCCTCTGTGTGTTCTATCTGCATGTATCTGGCCACACACATGTTGACATTGACCTCTAAGTTCTGACCTGACCACAGTTCTACATACTCATCAACGATAACCTTGTATCTACCACTGGCTCCTGCTTTGTCAGAGAGGGCAGAACTGATACCTGTTAGGAGCTAAGCCTGCTCAGGGACACTGTTTATACAGTTATGTGTTCCTTTACCCATACAGTCTTAGGTACACTTGTCAAAAAAAAGAAAAGAGCGCTTAGTGCTACAGATATCTATGCGGTTTGTCTATAGGGGTAGAACATAAGAGCCATTTGTCTTTTTACTGGTTTTTGTAGTTCTACAATTTTGGTTAGTGATTGAAAATATATTTTTTCTTTGGTTGAAGTAAATTCTATCCTAACTCAAATAAACATTATTTTTCCTAAGTCTATGTTTGCTTTGAAATCTCTCTGAGATTTGGTGTTTTAAAAATTAATTTGACACGTACATATTTCGTGAAATTCCATAATCATGTTACAGTTATTTAACTAAAACTTTAGACTTGGGAATGAGAGAAAATAACAATGTGTAAATTTGCATATTTAAAGCAATACATCTGAAAGAAATAGTGTCAGCATTCAAATGTGCTGCTGTCTAAACTTTTCATTTGTCTTTGTTACTGTTCTATTGCTGTGGGGAGATCCGATGGCCAAAGTAAGTTACACAAAACATATTTAATTGGTTGCATACCTATAGTTTCAAAGAGTATGTCCATGATCATCATGGAAGGAGAGAAGGGAGCATGGCTGTTGTCAGGCAAGCAAATATGTTCCTGGACCAGTAGCTGAAAGCTCAAATTTTATCTCCATGTAGGAGTCAAAGAAAGACTCTGTCTAGAATTGGCTTTTAAAATCTTAAAGCTTACCACTAGGGACATATTTCTTCCTACAAAGCAATGCCTTCTAATCCTTTTTAAGCAGTTCTACCAAGTGAGAACTAGGCATTCAAATATTCAGACCCTTCTTACCCAAACAACCACAGTCTTCCTGTCAAGCTTTCAAACTTCCACATTTCAGAATGCTACTCAGTCAACAAACTACCTATACAAGCTTTCCTCAGCTCAGAGCTTTGGTTAATGGGAAAATATTAGAGAACTCAGTTATCTGCCTCATGCACATTCTTATTCATATTCTCGCCAGATTTAGTGTAAATTGTGTAAGAGGATTTTTAAGTTGTGAAATCTTAAAAAAAAAAAAAAAAAAAGACATGGGCTTTAACATTCTTTGGGTGGCTAGTGTGCTTCACCTTTCCCTGTCAGGCACAACATTGAATTATAACACAGGCTCTAAATTTCATTCTCTTTGTATCAGCTCCAAAGGTCAACACCACAATTTTATTTCAGTTTTAAGAAGTTGGTTGGCATAATTGAACTGTCAAAATTTTATCTCAGTAGAAATCTAAACTTCTCTAAGAACTAATGAAAAATCAGATCAAAGGGATTTAAGTAGAAAATAAATACATAGAAGTTTTCAGTAGCATGTTTTTGTCCTTAGGTAGTCAAGATACAATAGTCCTGAGGAGTAGTTTGCATAATGTAGACACACCATTCTGCAGATAGCAGAATGGTATCAGCCTCTGTGGATGTGAAGAAGTTCAATTAGTATTTTTATTTCATGAAGCTCACATTGTTAGCAGGTGAAGAAAACTCAACAATAGTGCTTCTACTGCCATCTCTGGAAGTGTCCTATATTCTAAAATTTTAAGTGAAAAGGAGAACATAACAGATAATGTAGTAAGTTGAATGAGAAACAGGTTTTTCATAGTGTCTGGCATTTGAACAATTGGCACCTAATTAGTGACCCTCTTTGGAGCCTAAGGAACATGGTCTTGCTGGGAGAATTATGTTACTGGTGGATGGTTGTGAGGTTTAAAAGCTTTGTTTCATTTACAGTTCTATCTATTTTCCATCCATCCATCTATCCACCCACCCACCCTTCCATCCATCCATCCATTCATCCATCCATCCATCCATCCATTTATCCATCCATCCCTATCTATCTATCTATCTATCTATCTATCTATCTATCTATCTATCTATCTATCTCTCTTTCTCTCTATCTATCTATCTATCTATCTATCTATCTATCTATCTATCTATCTAGTTATCTTTCTGCTTTGTGCTTGTTGTTCAACATGTAAGCTCCAAGCATACCCCGGATACAACTCACAGACCATATGAAGATGAAGAAGGAAGGCCAAGTGTTCCTTTGAAGGAGGAACAAAAAATTATCATGGGAGGTGGAGGGAAGAACCTGGGAGTGAAAGACTTGGGAGGTGGAGAGGAGAAGGGGGCTTATTAATCACCAGACATATTACAATATCAACTAATCAGACCCCTCAGAATTCCTCCTTTGAGGTTTGTGCTCAGTATGGTCATTCCATGTCTATCCTTTCCTCTGGATTCCACTGTTTGAAACAGTGGTGCAGATGAGACTAGGGTGGAGATTAAAACTTTAACAAGTCCACAGATGGTTGGGTTTAAAGAAAGACATGTCTTCTGTATTTATTTTCATGGGTGGCAAATCATGACGAACAGAATCTGCTGTGTTCTGCTGAGAGAAGAGTGAAAAACAGCTTTTGAATTTGGCTGTCAGTCTCCTGGCACTAGTTAACTAGTTCGTACTGATAAGGGGAAGTCCATAAACACTTTATTAGATTGTTACCTACTGCCTGTCCAAGAATATAGACATGTATGAACACCCTTGTAACTATTCAAGAAAGTAACCAATACAATATACTTTTTTTGTGTTCTACTTACTGTGCTTCCTTCTAAGTTGTATTTTAAGGCCACCAGAGCAAGGTTTTAATCCCATAACAATATGTTTCCAGTCAATTCTAGCATATCATGAGCATGGATGCATTCAGTGATTAAGCTCCCAGTTTTTTTTCCATAGTAATTCAGTTGCAAGATGATCTTTAGGATTGTTCAGAGGGTTAGGTTGGTGAAGTATCCACGTAACAGTAATAGTTGCTATAAAAATCAGCAGATATTCACAAAACTCATTTGTATATTAAGGACAGGCTTGTGCTGGGGCCCATGCATATCATTTCTATGTAATAAGAGAGACTACTGAATGCTCAAGTTTATGACCAGTAGTTACCTAGTTACTGATCAGGAGCTCAAATTGTAGAGTCAGTTACAAGCGTGATCTCACAATTACACATTTCATTTCTAACCATTTTTAAAATGAGTATAGGTTTATAGTGCCCTCAGAAAGTGCCTTTCTATAGAAGAATACTTTGACTATTCTCACAGAAGATGAGTTGTGATTCTCTTTTGTTTTTACTAGAGCCCCAGACAGCATGTTTTTATTAGCAGCAAAGACTTGAGTGTGGTAATTTAAGGTGAAAATCCCAATAGAAGGGTTCTAAATAAGCAGCCTAGAGCAGTTGCTGACCAATTTTTCTGCTTGGAATTTTACTGCTCAATGTCAACTTTACAGACCATTTCATAAATAGGCTGAAAATGTCATTGAATGTGGAGTTTATTTGTCTACTTCTAAGATGTCTTTTAAAGCATTCTTAGCTCTTTTCTTTTTATTTCTGGAAGTAAAAGATGTAGCAGCATCTTCGAGGATGAGAATATACAGAGACATTTCCTAAGTATGTCAAATTCAGTGAGGACAGTACACCCATTTTTCATTTCTATTTCTGGCATCCATAGATTTCACTGTATCATCATGTCAGTACTTATAGTTGGCAATACATCATTCATTTATTGACAAACATGAATCATTATTGAATGACAAGTGGTTCAGGTTCCAGCATGTAGACATTTGGTGAAAAGCCAGAACACTGGTATGTCTCATCAGGACAGTGAATTTCACGGTTTGTTCAGTCTAGATCAGGAGCTTTATCTGAAGTGTTTTGTTAATTGGTGAAAGTAGAACCCATTGAGAAGTTCAATCACGCAACTGAAGGGGTACAAATAGATAATATTTGAAGTTTACATAGAAATTATAGCATAGTTATAGCTATCTAATTAGCAAACTCATGATATCACACAGTATTACTGTTGTGACAGTTTCCCAGTATACCATTTTTGTGTTCAATAAAACAATCAACACAGAGTAGAGTTAACTTCTTGAATTTATTCATATAATAAAATTTTTATTATGTAGTCTATGTCCAACATCTCCCCTTCTGTGAACATCTCCTAACCACCTTTACCCCTTGCACTGAACTCAGATTCAGGTCATGAACTTGGTATTTAATAGTGCAAGATAGCTTAATAAGATATACCTTCCACACCAAGACTCTGCTGTGTCATTTTTCTTCTTCATTTTTAGTCTTCAGAATTATATGATAATTTGAAATCTCCCAGTAATGCAGTCATGTCTTTGCTTAAAATTCAGGGTTATGTGGATGTGAGCATTGAGGGGAAGAATGGATCAACCATGTTCCAATGTGTTATTATATCATCACAGGGAAAGGAAGGTAAGAAGTTATCTGTCCATCATGCATTTCTAATCCTAATACTCATTTGAGAACTGGAAAATAACTGTTTGGTGGGTTCTTAAACAACAAACAAACAAACAGGTCTTCTGTAAGAAAGAAATAAGAAAATTATTTTGCTTTGAATGTACATACTTCCTGGCTAAATAAAATGATATGTTCATTCCCTAAGGGACAAATGCAGTTGTCAACCTCACATCCAAGCACCTTTCAAAAAGCTGTATACTTCCTTTCTCCTTGGGAAATGGTTGAGAAATGAAAAGAAAAGGCAGTATTTGGGATGATTGAGCTCTCTGCAATGAGACTTAGATTACTTTTCATTCAAGAAATTCTGAATATAGGCATTACTTTACATCTAAAAAGTGGGTGGGAAATCATGAATGAAGAGATAATAATTTTTACACCCTAGCTTCCACAACTGTCAATTAAATCATAGTATATAAACCAATTCACAAAAAGCATGAGAAACCAAGCAATCAAAAACTATGTGAACAAAAGGGAGGGCCTCTCATTCAATACAGTTAGTGTATGGTCAAATGTCATAAAACAGCCATACCCCTGTAACATTTGTTTGGACAAGCTATTTTCTGAACTTGATGTGTTATTTGTTGTTTTGTACTATGATGTGAATATTTGATCAAGGATGGTTATAGATTTGTGATGTGAATGTTTGGTTAAAAATAAAGATTTTGGAAAATTAGGAGGTTAGACAGAGCTGAAAGAAATAGGTCATTGATAGTGGGTCCTTCAAGAAATGATATCTATTGCTGCCTTTTGCTCTAGTTTCTACTTCCTGTCTTCTATGATGGAAGCAGCTGGCCATGAGCATAATGCCCCTCTATGATGCTGTTATTTCAAATTTTTGAGTCAGAGAATCATTGACCAATTTTTTTGAAAATATGAGTTCAAATAAATTTTTTCTCACTTCAGTTATTTTTATCAATATTTTATCTTAGTGCTACAGAAGTGACTAATAGAGCTGTTAACTATCTTTTTGTATTTATTTCTTTTTTCCAAAATAAATTATACATGTGTTTCATTAACAGGTCCTGAAGTGAAATAGCACAAAAAATCTATTCAGCTGTTTATAATGTTTTTTTCTGATGTGTTTATGTAGCTAGACCATAGCATTAATTTGATAAGCATATAAATTTAAGATATGGAAAGACACTTTATTTCTCATTGAAAGGATATTTTATCTCTAATTTCTTGTAAAGTGTCTATACTTTATAATGGTAACCATTATTACAGATAAACTTAGAGCTAAGCTTTTTAATAATTAAGGTTTTTGCCTAAACACTAGGTAAAACCAACCTCAGAATCTAGTAGTACTGGGACAATTTTTCTTTATATCAAGTTCATAGAAGAAAGTTTGTCAAACTTAAAAATGAATGAAAGTAAAATAAAAATTCATGTTGCTACAGTTGATCTATTATAATGGTGATATGCTCTT
Organism: Micromys minutus; assembly: GCF_963924665.1. Classification (NCBI taxonomy): domain Eukaryota; kingdom Metazoa; phylum Chordata; class Mammalia; order Rodentia; family Muridae; genus Micromys; species Micromys minutus. Next base: position 28,173,158 of record NC_137977.1, on the reverse strand, counting down.
TGTGCAAGCCTATTAAAATGAATAATTGTGCCCTGTTACACAATTTGAGCCATTTTTCTATGGGAGACCATTCATCAAAAATGCATATAAGCTTAAAATTCAATTAATCATCCCATAAAATAAGTTAGTCTCTTGCAGTTTTTATTCATGTACATTTTTCACTGAACAAAATGTAGTTGTCACTGGAAAATATCAAGAAGGCAATTCATAACAAACACATATGGATTTGTAATTAAACCCTCTAAAAATCAGATTAAATATAAAAGATATAGAGACAAAATATAATTAAAATTATTATGAAAGAGAACAGTGAATGCCTTAGGTAGATTCTAAAACATTTTAGGTTTTAAAGAAATAAATTCCAATAGATTTTGAAAATAGTCTATAACACACTGATTAATGGCCCATTTACTGACTTGTTGATGCTTACATTGAGCCAACTTCTGAATCAGCCCAATGGCAATAGAGGTGGCTTATTAATCACCAGACATATTACAAATTAATTACCTTTAAAATATACTTAAAGAACAAAAATAGAGGAACAGATATTGCCAGAAAAAAATGCTATTCACCACAGCAGGCACTGTAAGACGTAAACCAAACAGGGGAAGCATAATCAACACACTCTCAATGATATCAATACATTTTTCTTGCAAATGGTCAAATATTTTGTGGCCAAGCAAATATTCAGTTAACATTATGACTGACTTCAAGAATTATGGAGGTGAATGATTTATTTTCAATTTTCTATTCTGTTTGATGTAACTCTGATGCCAGTTGAACTCACTGAATAATATGATTAATATATAATCAAAAGCTAATTTTGTATAATGTGTATGAAATCTGGTGATGCTGTGAACTGTTTCTGTCTTACATTTGATTTCATGGATTATTAGTTGGCTTTTCATCATAGCAACCACATACTTACAAAAAAAAAAGACATAAAGAGCAAAGGGCTTATTGATGATTTTGGCTTCAGTGCCATTCTTCATGTTTGTTGGCTCTATGTTCCTGGACAGACCATCTTGGCAGCAGGAGAATATGCACTTGTAGACACGCTTCTTCTGGTTTTAGAGGACAAGAGAAGAGGAATTAAGAAAAAGATAAAATAACCTCAAGGAGCCACATATAGAAGCCACTTTCTATAGCTAGATTTTGTATCATACAGTTTCCATAGCCTCCCTAAACAACACCATAAAAGTTGTACCAAGTATTTAAAACATAAATATGTGGTGACATTTCTTATTTAAGTAATAAACTACTACAGATTCCCAAAGGCCCTCAATATTTCATAGTGTAAAATTAATAAACCCTATTTTCCAAAAATCTTCACAGCATTAACTGTTTCACCATATTTCAGAAGTCTGAGTCTAATGACTCTTCTAAGATTTATGTTTAATTCTTAGCTATTAACTAGTTATACATCGAAAATAAAATATTATTTTCTTACTTAACAATATAGAAAAGCACAAAGCAATCATTACAATTTCCAAAGGGAAGAAAACTGGAGGGAGGAATAGAAAGGTTCAGAATAAAATAAGAATGAATCTCTTGAGGGAAGCACTGAATTCAGTAGTTCCATGTCTAACATCTGGGCCATGTTTTTGACATGAACTATAATAGGATTGGTCAATCCTGACTGTGACTTTACTGGCTGTGGTCTACATGACCTCTCTGTTATGTTGATTGTCTGTTGCTTTCCTTGGTAAATGCCACATGACCCTGTCATCTCATGTACCACGGGTCTCCACTGGAGGTTTGGTTTCATCCTCATAGCTTCCTGCATTGTTGAGTCCTAGCAAAAGGATATAAACAGTGTCTTGCAGTCCAAGACACTGGAATTTTTTTGCGACCTTGGTCAAAACCCTTATGATGTACATTTCTTCACACATGCAAAATCAGCATTAAGTTAGTGATGCCATTTTTTTCAGCATTTGAAGCAGTATCTGGGTCCATATAATCAGAGGCTAGTGGGTTCCAGGGCAACTAAAGCCAGAAAAATACTTCCCTGGGTAATTCTGTATAAGTATGCCACATAAGTGTTTTATTTTTAAGGGTTAGCCTTTCAAAAGAGCTGATAAAATTGAAGTCTACATAATTTCTGAGATACTCTCAAAGACATTTTTTTTTTATTCCCCAAGTATGAACTACTTAGGTTTCTTCATTTTTTAAAAAATCCTCTCAGGATTTCACACTATGAATTTTGATCATATTCATCCTCTTCCACAAACTCTTCCCAAATACATATTCCCCTTAATGTCCAGTAAAATTTGTGGCCCTTAAAAATAAATCATTCTCTTTGTACCATTGATATACTATTTGATGTCTGCCCCGCCCCCAAAATTTAATCAGCCATAAGGGGTCGCATCATTTATGAAAACTTCTCTTCTCCCAGAGTGTATCAGCTGCCAGTATCTCCTCAGTTGTGGGTAGTAAACCATGCTCACCTCCTTTACATTTGCTATATTTTTGTCTGCCTTGAGTTTGCACGGGTCTTATGCCTGTTGCCACTACCACTGTGTGTCCATATGAGAAATGGTCATGTTCTACCCAGAAACCACTGCTTTCCTGTTGTCGTCCAACACCTCCGTCTCTTATAATCTTTCTGCATTCTCTTCTACAGGGACCTCTGAGCTTTGAAAGAAGGATATGTGTCACAGTTTTCTCAATTAGGCCTGAGCCCACCACAATCTCTTATATTCTGCACGGTAAGTAATTGGGCTTCACTAGTGTTAATCACAATCTCCTATAGAGAAAACATTCTCCTATGAGCACTGAGTGATGTGTTGGAAGCTAGGCTGACTCAAGGCATTCTCAGAGACCCTGAAGAAAGAACAAAAGGAACCTAGTTAACTGTTCTCTCTCAGGAACAGATTTGGCAAGGTCTGTTCTGGGGCAAGGGTCTGGGCCTTAAAGAGGTTAAGGTTTCCACTCGTGGGAATTTAGCTTTTCAACCTAAAGAGACTGGATTTAACAATTTCCAAGGCTGCTGTGTTTCTATTCTCTAATGCACTGGGGATAGTCTGCTTCTCCTTGTGCAACACTGCATGATTAGCTTCCTGCTTACTTTGCTAGATTGTGTGATAGTTTTTGCTGACACTGTACTACTTTTTTCTTTCAAGAAAACTGTATATAAGATGCTGAACTTCTTAATATTTTTTTTTTTTTTTGGAAAAAGTCATTAGCTAGTACAAGTTACCTAGTGCCAGCTTTCTGCCTTTTTTATTTTCTCATCCCTAGTCCTTCTATTAAGGACCCTGCCCATTTAACAGATAATGTTCGTAAAGGCTTTTTTAGATACTATCATGTGCCCAGCCATAGATTCTTGGCAATGGAAGTGGTGTCAGGAGTTTCACCTTGTAGAAAGAGCCTCATATGAAATGAATATGTGGCTGTTTACTCTCATGATGGTCACATGGCAAATGCACTGGTGGACGTGTCTTGCTAAGCTTGTCATTATAGCTGGTTGAAATCACAGGTGGGTGATTGATGAACCTCATCTGTTAGTATATATGGCATGTTCTAGCCATATAAAAACCTAGTCAGAATTGATAAAGCAGCCAGGTCATTGGCAACTTGATTTCTGTATCTTCAATGAGTCATGGATGAGTCTTCAGCAACCTGGCTTCTTGCTAACAGTCCAAATTTCTTGAACAATGTTATCTTCCCTGTTTACAGTTTCAACAGTCTTCCTGGTTGGCTGTGTTGCCTCTTTTTCAAATCACTCTGTTTCTTTCTCATTTTGCTCATAATTCTTACTGTGAACTTAGCTAAAACAGTCAACAATAGCCGTAGTGATCTTGAATTTTTTCTGTCTTAAAATTTTTCTAAGAAGTCTCAGTTTAAATCATCTTTAAAATTAATCTGTGATATGGACAAACAGGAATTCTTGGGCAGAATGTGATCTGGGTGATTGTCAGTCTAACTCACAGCAGATTTTAAATTTCCATCATGAGTACAATCTTTAATTTCCACATTCTAATTAGTATTTTAATCTTTTTAATTTCCAGCAAAATCACCAATTTAGTATACTCTAATCCAAGCTTTTCTATTTGAAATCTTCGAATATCTAAAATCTCCCAAGTTCTTCACCAAAGACAGCTAGGAAGGTCTGAGATACACACGATCAAGTTCAGGCATAACAACAACCTGTCATTCTTTGGTAACAGTTTTTGTATTAGCAGTTCATGCCTGTAACTAAAATAAATTACAAAATCAATTTTAAAAAGAAAAATGTGGCTGCTGGTATAAGCCTGTAATCAAAGCTACAAAGGATGTTCAGGTAAGAGGATTAAATGTTCCAGGCCTGTCTAGGCTACAGAATGAGTTCAAGGCCAATCAGGCCATGGTGATTCAGCTGCAAAATAAATTCTATAAAACCAGGAGGACGATGGTACAGTTCAGGGATAGAATGCTCCCATAGCATACATGTGACTCTAAGTTTAATCCTCAATAGCAAAAAAGGTTTGTTTTAAATCTATATCCACATAATATTTTACATATGATATGTTTGAGTCATATTCTATCTTTTTTTCCCAAGTCTTCCCAGATTATCCCCAATTCTATAATAACCCATATTTATGTTGCTTTACCAAGAAATTAAACCATGAAACAGAAAGCATAAGTCAAAAGAAGCAATAGGACAATAATTATGAAAACAAAGACATACACACACACACACACAGAGAGAGAGAGAGAGAGAGAGAGAGAGAGGGAGGGAGGGAGGGAGGGAGGGAGGGAGGGAGGGAGGGAGAGAGAGAGAGACAGACAGACAGACAAAGAGACAGAGAGGCAGAGACAGACAGAGGCAGAGACAGACAGAGGCAGAGACAGAAAAAAAGAGAGGGAGGGGGAGAGCCACACAGGCATATAGGAACACACTCACAACCTATGGGATTTATTTTACATTGAAAGCATTTGGTCTGTAATAGAGTGTAGGTGATTTACTCACTGAGAGTCTATTTAAAAAAACTGGTTTAGACTTTACCAGCAGGTATCAGTCACTAATACCTTTTTTGGTTATGTTTAAGATTTGTGTTCATTTTCCCTTCTTCATAATGGGGTTTCATCTGGTTTGAATTTGTGTGGGTCTTGTGTGTATTGCTAAATCTTTATCAGTTGCTATATGTACAGTCCTATAGTATCTAGTTGCCACTGTTTCCTCAGAGTCTTCTCTTGCTTTATACAAATTTTATCTCTCTTCATCGACATAGGTCCCTGAGCCTCTAGAGGAGGTATATGATTAATACACCTTATTTTAAAATCTCTTACTCTATATTGTCTACTTGCAGAACTCTGTTTATTATTATTTCTGAAGAAGAAGCCTATTCGATGAAGGAATACTGATGTATTTATCAATGAATATACTGTTGTATCTTTAGGTATCATTTCATTGCTATGTTCATTTAGCAGAATTTTAGTGTTAGGCTTTCTTTTGGAGATCATAACATACATATCTCAAGTTATTTTTCAGTTTAGCAGTGGCAGGTGTGTTCCAGGGAAGTATGTGGGTATGGGGGAGTGACTATAGAGTTCAAAAGAGAGTTTCCCATCTTTTTGAATTGGAGTTTCTGGTAGTTGTTAACACCTAATGTCAGTACTGGGACTTGAACTCTGATCCTCTGAAAGACTCATCTGGCCGTTTCCCCCGTTTCAATTATTACTGATGTATAGTACATTAAGTCAATATGCCTCTTTTAGTCAATGTTCTACTCCTGTGGTGAGACATTATAATCATAACAATGTTTATAAATGAAAGCATTTATTTGAGCATTTGCTTACAGTTTCAGAGATTTACTTCATTATCATCATAGAAGGAAGCATGGCAGCAAACAGACATGTTACTGAAGAAATAGCTGAAAGTTCTATATCTGAATACGAAGGCAGCAGGCTCCAATATAAAATATAGAAATAAATGTAAGCAATAAAACAAAATTAAAGATATAATATACTTAAATTATTTTGTCAGATTCATTTATTCCTCATTGATACTTAAAAGTCACTTGTATTCTAGTCCTTATTTTAGCTATTACCATTAACTGTTTTTGGAAGACTTAATTTCAGGATTAAAAAAAAAGTTTATGGAGGTGTTGACTGCCCTTCTGAACCAGGACTCTGATGTAAATTGTTTTGGATTGGAATACTTTATTTTTCTGTTTTAACTTTGAAAAGACAGATCCACATACGTTCTCCTCAATATCACTACTTTGTAAAGTCTGTCTGAAACTTCCCGACACAGATCATTTTTAGTTATATGTTTCCATAATACCTGGCATTTCTCACTTGCTATTAATGAATTTAATAAATCCATAAAATAAGTGGTCTCTAAAATGTTACTGAGCTGAGTCAAAAAAAAAAAAAAAATAGACTGATTTAGACAGTTGACCTTAGTCAAAGGGTTAGGATGATGTGATTAAGGAGATCATTTAGATCTGAATACTACTGGAGAACAGGTACATTTGTACCATAAACATCCTGTAAACACCAACATTAATTTTCTGTTAGTGCCAAGCATGCTACTCAGTCTTTTCTATTCATAGTAAATCTATTCTAAAGGGCTTAAATTTTTTTGGGTTTAAACCGTGGCCAAATGTTACTAAGACCATAATCTGAGACATTAGGATCATAACATAGGAAGACCAACAATACTACTTGTTATATAGAACCACAGGTACTGAAAAAATATTTAAAATATTAAAATAAGTCTAGCCAAAAATGCTAAATAAAATTAGATTATCTTGACAGGAGTTTATCTAAAAATGAATACCTGTAAGCACAAAAATGATATTTAGAGAAAAATAATCTTTGGTATTACAATAGTAAGATATGGAAATGAATATATTAAAATATAGGAATTTCAGGTATTAGTAAAATAATTACTATGACAATTACTGATGGTGATGTATGACTTGTTAAACATAACACTCAAAAAGTCAGACGGCAACACATCACTGATCAGTCTTCCTTACAGTGTTCTACAAAAGAATAGCAAATAGCTGGCTCCAAATTTATCTGTACACAAAATATTCTTTCTGATCTTATTCTTCAGTGGTCTTATTGAAATATTACCTCTTCTGTGAAGCCTCCAATTCTCTCCTTTCTAACAATACTTCTGTGTTCTTTTAGTAATCTTCGCATATTATCAGTGAAAGAATAAAGAATCACCAATGTATGTATTCCTCTCAAAAGATTAAGACCTTTTCATCACAGTCTGTAGCTGGCACAAAGTTCTCAACATACAATAAATACCAGTGTCACTAATATCCAAGCATACTATTTATCACATGTATTATGCATACATATTATATATTATATAAGTTGCTTATATATTAATCTGTAATATATTTGATAAGTTAAAAGGGTATTCTAACATTTACATAACAGCTGATACTGTCTGAGCACCAGGAAAAGAAAGCTGTATAGAAGGGGAACACCCTCTTCAGGCTAAAGTAGAACCACCCCTTCAGATCTGAGTAGTTGATTGCCATCCAGGAATGTAAATCCCATCTGTCCAGATTCTTAAAGTTATTTGAATTTATCCAAAAACTTATTTAAGAGATGCTAAATTTTGAATCTATCCATCCACCTCTAAATATATACATATGCATGCATGTGGGTATGTGAAACCTTCTGACATTTATAAAAATGAGTTGAAATACATGCTCTTGCAAGCAACAAAATCAAAAATATCTATAGATCAAATTTGGTTAAGATGTCTTGTACTCATAAATCTTGGCACAAATGAATATGCCTTCACATCAACTAATATAAGTTTTTCTAGTTCTTCTTTTCAGGAACATTGTAAGACTTATAATGAAAGTTTGGGAATTATGACATTGTAAGAAATCAGGAGGGTGAACGGTCAATCTGCCTCAAATAATTAATTATTGAATTTTAGTTATTCCCAGGAGAGATGGTAGTGTGAGTGAGACCCCCTTCCACTCTAGGATACTCAGTCTACAATAAAATCTGTACACTTTCTATTTCGCAAAGCATAGCAGGTACCTGACTGGTGTTATGTAAGCACTGTGCTTGCTTAACAGCTGTTTGTAGGGCCCTGAGTGTAGAGATAACAACATAGATGGCAAACTGGCTTAGTGGACATAGGATTAGTTGGTTTTTGTAACCTCACAACAGTCAGAAAGACCATCAACGGAGCAGCTTCAGCAGCACAAAATCAATCTCATTCCTGTGATTGTGGCATCTCATGAATACTGATGGAGTACTTCACCCTACTCTTCAGCTGTTTTTAGTAGCTTGGTTTAATGAAGTTCTTAATGACTGAACCAAAGTGTATCCATCTCTTGCTACACCGTGTTTAATAAAACAAAACAAAAAATATATTAACTTTTCTAGAAGCCGACCTATAACTCTTAGAAACTTAAGATTTATTTTGTTACCAACCTCATGGGGATTAGATACAAAGCTTTACTGACTGAATCTTGTGTCTTGGAACATAGTGATGCATTAATAACAATTTGTCTCATTTTCATCATCTTATTAATCAAGCTAACCAGACAAGTGATGGTTGGCAAAATAAATGACTGCTAACCTTATAATGATAATTGTAGGGATTTGGTAAACTGGAGCTTTCAGACGACAACAGAAGAGAGTCAAATCAGAAGTCATGATACTGTTCCAGCGGGGTGCTGGGTGAATAGGTTTGCTTAGAGATTGCTTCATATCCATCAGAACATTCAGATAATTCTGGGTTGGTTTGTTATAATACAGGTCATTCTCTGCAATACTCCCACATAGTATGATAATCCGTCTCTCATGTTTATTGGGAGGTATGTTCATATGTGTGTTGACTATACTGTCCCAGAAGTGAGAGAACATTATGGCTTAAGTTGTAAAAATAAATCAGTGTTGAGTGGAGAAAAGCATATTTATACTGGGTTGAACTTTTCATGGTTAAATTATTAGATGTAAAACTTTAAAATTATTTTAGTTATCTAAATTTAATTCTTCAATGTCTGTTTTAACAGGAGAAATAACTTAGCAAATAGTATGAAGTTCTCCTTTCTCCATTATTGAGATAAAGACTCTGTAATCTTGGTCAAAGAGTTCAAGCACAAGTCCATGTCTGACATTTGCTTACATCCTGATGCAACTAATAGACTCATTTCTCCATGGATGTCTCAGGAATAAATGAATGTGTGATCTACCGCAAAGCTTGCTGATAGCTCTATGGATTAAACTGCCTTACTTCATAGTAATGCGAGCAGAGAAATTACTTTTCTTTCTAACATTTTGGTACTACTCCAGGTACACCATTGATTGATGTTCAAAGCAGCAACTATGCAGTCATTTAGAAAAGAAAAGTATGAGGCTATTTCAATAAAATGAAAAATGTTCTGATACTCTTACATAGCTTGGCTCTTAGAAGTTATGTTTTATTCTCCTTACATACATGCACATAGAGATCTTCATATAAATGGCAAGATAAATGGGCAATAACATTTAAAGAAAGTATGAATCACTGAGAACAAGAAGTCATTCAGCCTTATCTCAGATGCACAATATATAAACTGCTTGGAAGCTGGACATGATACAGCATTTCAACAAGATAAAACACAAAATACTGTTTATCTAAAAATGTAATATTCAATAAACAGCAAATCATTCTAAGACAAATATGTGGTACATGTTACATATAAATATGCCTTGTTGAATGCAACAGTTATGTTAGAAGAACAAAATGATAATAAATAAGAGTAACATGAAGACTTGACATGATCAAGAGAATAATTAAGAAGAAAGGCAATATTGTTATGGTTTGAAGAATGGTCTCCATAGACTAACAGATTAAAATGCTGTTCATTCTAAAAGATTGAGGTGAGGCCTTGTTGGAGAAAGTAAGGCACCATCACCAGGGGTGGCTAAGCCAAGCCCAATGTGTCTGTTACTGTTGCCTGTAGAGACAAATGTAGAACTCTTATGCTCCAAAACAACGTCTGCCTTCATGCTGGCATAGTTTCCATTATCTCAGAACAGTGACTAAGATAGAGATGCCAGAAAAATCCCACCTTCCAATGTACTGCCAGGTAACGAGGTATCTTGGCTCATTTGTCAGATACACATAAGCTGGGGTAATCTGAAAAGTGGAAACACCAATTGAAAAAAAAATGTCACCATAAGATCCAGTTGTAAGGCATTTTTAAAATTAGCAAGCAATGGGAGAAAGTAGGTCCAATTCACAGTGTGTGGTGCTGCTATTCATGAGCTGATATTCTGGATTTTATAAGAAAAAGAAAGAGCAAGCCAAGATGAGCAACCCAATAGGCAACACTTCTTTGTAGTTCCTGCTTCTAGCTTGCATGTTCCTGTTCTTGTTTTAAATTTTTTGAATGATGTATTATGATGTGGAAGTATAAGCTAAATAAAACCTTTCTTCTCAACTTGCTATTGATCCGAATGATGAATAGTAGAAATAGGTACCAGAACTTAGTGGGAAAAGTAGAAATGCCCGACTTTCAATTTTTTTTTTAGAGGAAATATGTTAGAAAGCCTGAACACCAAATTAAACAACTCTCATGTTCCAAATATCTTTATCAGTCAAAATGACTCCTTAGACCAATTAAACTTTGAGGTGATATTTGTAATTACACAATTTTATTTTCCACATTAATTTATACAAGCCTAGGTATTGCATGGTCCAGTGGTGAGTAGAAGTTTGAAATTAGGTGAATAATAGCTTCTGCTTTTCAATCATCCTCAATCATCCTCCCTCTTTTGACCAATTAATTGACCTAGATTTTTTTTTGTTTAGCTGTGCTGTGCTTTGTTTGATTTTGTTTTATTTTGTTCTCAAGTCTTTCATCTCTCCTTACTTTCAGACTCTGCAAAATCTCTTTTAACATTTTTTTCTCTCTTTCTATTTTTATTGGATATTCTCTGTATTTACATTTATGATGTTATCCCCTTCTCCCAATCCCATCCCCCCTCTCCCTCTCATTTCTCCATAAAGGTGCTCCCTCTCCCAACCACCTTCTCTCCCCTCAGCACCTTGCCATTCTCCTACACTGGAAAAATGAGCTTTTGCTGGACTCTGTCTACTGATGCCAGAAAATGCTATCCACTGTTGCATATGCACCTGGAACTCATTGATTGGGGTTTTAGTCCCTGGGAGCTGTGATGAATTCATGAATTTTCTAGGAAAATGGATGGAACTTGAAGCTATCCTCCTGAGTGACATAACCCAGTCACAAAACAACACTCATGGTATGTACTCACTTATAAATGGATACTAGCCCCAAAAGCTTTGAATACCCAAGAAACTATCCACAGAACTTATAAAGCGCAAAGAGAAGCAAGGCAAGAAAGTGGATACCTCAGTCTTTCTTAGAAAAAAGAATAAAATGGACATGGGAGGAAATAAAGGGACAAATAGAGGAGCAGGAATTAGAGAAAAGACCACCCAGAGACTGCCTCAGATGGGGATCCACCCCATATACAGCCACTAAACCCAAGCATTATTGCTGATGCCAAGTAGTTCTTACTGGCAGGAACCTGATACAGATCCATTCTCAGAAGCTCTGCCAGAGCCTTACTGGTGCAGAGGTGGATGCTTGCAGCTAACTATCATACTGAACACAGGGACCCCAATAAAGGAGCTAGAGAAAGGATTGAAGGAGCTGAAAGAGTATGCATCTCCATGGGAAAAACAAAATGATCAACTGACCTGGACTTTGTTGAAAAAGAAATATGGGCCTATTTTGAACAAAACAAAACAAAACAAATGGCTTGGGCATGAATGGGTATTAGATTAATGGGTACTATAAATTTATAATACTTTCGTCTTTTAGTCTTTTCTAAATAAAGTTTGTGAGACAATAGAACATGGAAGGACTGAAACCTACTCTGCAAACTCTCCTTTTACGGATTCCCCAAAAGTGGATTTTAGAGGTGTGCTTTCTACCCTCAGGTGTACTGTGAACTTCTGACGCGGGCCTGAGTGCTACCACTGGCAACATCCTACTGACTGATCAGAAGATCGTGTTTCAGGATGTGGTAGCTGGTATCTATTATAATCCTGGACTGCCAGAACTGGTTGATGGGTGACCCAGAGGTTACTTATCTTCAGTACCATGCTTCTGAATAATCTAGGTTGTAGATCTAGACTTTTGGTGTCAATGTCCATAGGATTTGCTGTTTTAACCATAATTTGGAGTAGTAAATCTACAGAAAGGAGACATGTTAGATTGAACTTCCTTCAAACTTGGCCTCCTATAGAAAACCACAAGTCACTCTTATAGCTGACAGAAGAAGAGCAGAAAATCAATAGTTTGTGAACCTAAAGAATAAAATAATCCCTTATCTGAGGAGCAAGGCCCAAGGCACTGGCAGGAAATTTTGGAATATGTACAAGTAAGTGTTCTTGTGCTTCAGATCAGGAGTGTTCCTGTGCCTCAGAGAAAACTTCATTGAGACCACTTCAGCTATGGATTCAAGGAATTATATTTTACTTTTCAGAATTCTGTTTTGTTTTGAAATATTGTCTCACTACATACCAACATATGGTCATGAACTCATGACTGGCTTGCCTTTGTGTCCTGCATCATGAGACCTGGCATCTGCCATAAGATCTGGCTACTTTCAGCATTTTTCAATCTTCCCTATCTTTGCTTCTACAGATCTACATGATGGAGAATTCAAGGAAGCAAATTATATAACATTATAAATCTGGATATGAAATAAGTGCTCTGATATTTGCATTTAAACTACCACTTTTAAAATTAAATAGAACATTTCATATCGATAGCTTTTAATCATTTTTCCTTATAATGACCTTAAACAATAGGGAAAAAACACTTAGAGAATATGAGAAAGGAACTGCATAATACAAAGCGTCTGCATTTTAACACTTTAAATGCCACACTTTTCCTACATTTTGGGCAAAGACCCTCATATTTTGCACTGTATTCTGAAAATGCTATACTAAGCCCTGCCCTAAATATTTCCCATTCCTGGTTGTGTTGGCAATTCTATTCTGCAAAACCAACCTTTTAAGAGGCAGTTGACCTCTCTTTTCTGACCTGCATAGACCAGTTGATAATAATGCTTATGTCATGAAAATAACTCTTAGTAAACTAGGACATATACTAGAGTACATCAATCAGACTGATGACAGTGGTCAAGTATTTTGCTGTTTCTGGCCCTCCAACATTATTGGAAGACTGCAGACTACTTGGGCATATTTTATATCATTCACTTACACTTTCCATGTATTGAGGCCCACTCTTTTTAACATAACTGTGGCCATTTTGTATTTGGTCTCCATAGTTCATAAGGTGAAACTAAGTTCAGGTTCTCAGATTCCACTTCCTAGAAGTAATCATCCATAGCACAAGCTCTGTTATCTCAGTTTGGACCATCAGCTTAAAAGTCAGCTGATAATACTTTATCTAGATAACCAGGCATAGTACTGCCTCCATCTTTACCTTCTGAACTCCTGAACATGGTTTTTCTTATAAAACCCTGCCCTGAAAAGAGACTTGCACAATATGATCAGTGTTCATGTAGTTTTTATGCTGCTTTCTGAACCTCAACAAATAACATTACATGCAGCAGAGACTTTCTAACAAGAATGAATCCATGTATAATTTATAGGAAGTAATATTATGTGGTATTAAATGACTTTTTTAGAATCACTCACATATGTAAGCATTTGTTCTAAATAAGCATTTTTTTTCTGTATTGAATTGGCAAATGGGCAGTGTAATATCAAAATTGTTTAAGATGTAAATGTGGCAAAAAACAAGGTATCAAGACATGATGAGCTTCTCTACCTCTGTTTCTAGCTGTATAAATTTGGTTAATCACTTAATTAAATCACTTCAATGTATACTATATAGACATATAGTATACAATCATACTGTAACATTGGAAATGCTATACATGGATGGTACAAGGGAATAATATACAATGTGCCACAGTGGTCTGTGTTCTACCAGATACTATGCCTGAACCTATTGCAAATCAGTGAGGTGGTGTGCAAAGTACCTATAAACTTGTCTATTCTCCTGAATAGTATTTTTACTTCTGTCAATTTTGAATATTTATTAAGCAACTAAAATAGGGTACTGATATAGGGTAGGCATCCATAAACAAGAAAATTAAAACACCTGCTTACAAATGGATTATATTTTAGCATGCCTTTGCTGTTGTAGAAATCTACATACATACATTGAAGTAGAAAAATGGGTCAGAAGGCTACTATGCTCTGGGGACCCATCCTTTATACTTCTCAGATTTGGCATGAGGATGAAGTCATGTAAGGTTGCAGCAATACATTTTTTTTCTCTCCTTGCTTGTTTCAAAAAGCAAGAAGGTGGTCTCAGCACTTGGCCAGGCTAATTTTTATTGTAGCAAAAGTTCACACATATAAATCCACAGTGTGTATGGAGACTGCAAAAGAGGAAGGAGGGAGACACAGAGGGAACTAGAGAGATGCTCATGAAGAAACAGACTTCCTAAATAGGAAGGTATGATGTCTGAGTCTGGTCTGAGTGTTGCAACTTTCTTATATTCCTATGATTTTTTAATCTTCTTTGGAATTAGGATTTATTCAACCTATCACAGGGGACTGGATAATCTAGACAATAACAGGTTGTTTTGTTCCTACCACAGGAGCTTTTCTTTGGGAAATCTAAAAGTCCTGATAGACAGTTCCCTGCCTTAGAAAAAAAAATCTACCATCAAGCCTCTGTCTTACAGAAAGAATGTATATTAATATATAATAATCTATATCTTATTTGTTTTCCTGCCTGTCTGACTAGCAGAGGTCTAGCTGTCTCTGAGCCTCTCACTCAAATATCTAGAAATATTTTAAAATACAATTTAAGTCATATTATCACCTTATTTGCATTGATTTTGTTTTTCAGTTAGCAAAATACACAGTCTGCATAATTTCAATGTATTTGCATTTACATATATAAAGATATTATTTTTAAAAATACAAGAAAATTTATAATACTAGCATAGATCCCTAAATATCAACACACTCAAAAAATCTCTTATTGTTCCTCAAAAGGCTTTTACTGCATTCAGGTTCTAAATTCCTCACAATAGAGGAATATTGAATGTCTGAGAAGCACCTAAAGAAATGTTCAAAGTCCTTAGTGACCAAAGAGATGCAAATCAAAATGACCTCATACCAATAAGAATGACTGAGATCAAAACCACAGGTGACAACACTTGTTGGCAAGGATGTGAGGAAATAACAATCCTTTATAGC
This sequence comes from Micromys minutus, assembly GCF_963924665.1. Lineage (NCBI taxonomy): Eukaryota > Metazoa > Chordata > Mammalia > Rodentia > Muridae > Micromys > Micromys minutus. Next base: position 28,157,920 of record NC_137977.1, on the reverse strand, counting down.
TAGTGGGATTGCAAATTGGTACAACCAATCTGGAAATCAATTTGGAAGTTCCTCAGAAAATTGAAAAAAGTTCTACCTAAACACCCAATAATACTGCTCCTGGAAATATACCCAAAAGATTCACCACCATGCCATAGGAGTATGGGTTTGACTATATTCCTAGAGGCCTTATTTGTGATAGCAAGAAGCTGGAAACAATCCAGATGTTCCATGACAGAAAAATGGATAGAAAAATTGTGGTTCATTTGCACAATGAATTACTACTCAGCTATTAAGAATGAGGACACCCTGAGTTTGCAGACAAATAGAACTAGAAAATATTGTCCTGAGTTAGGTAACTCAGACTCAAAAGGACATTCACAATATGCACTCATTAATATGTGAATATTAGCCCAAAAATGTACAAAATACACAAGGTACAGTCAAGAGAACTCAAAAAGGTCAACCAGCTGAAGGGGCTAAGTAAGGAAGCCTCAGTCCCACTTAGGAAGGAGAAGAAAGCAACCAGAAGGGGTTAGGGAGGTATTGGGAGGAAAAAGGGATGAGCAGGGGGAGGTTACATGATCTGTCATTGGATGGGGGTAAAAGGGACTGAATTCTTAAAGGCTAGCAGAACGAATGGAAACAGGCAACCACAAAGTTGGGGTTTGGAAAGACCTCCAGAATGTACCAGAGAACTGGGAGGTGAAAGCTCTCAGGACTCAAAGGGAGAGACCTTACATGAAATGCCCTATAGTGGGGAGAGGGAACTTATAGAGCCCACCTCCAACAGAATGACAGGACATAAAGTGAGGCATGAGGTTGCTATCAATCAAAACTGTGACCCATAATTGTTTCTGTCTGAAAGAATTGCAGGGATGGAAATGAAGAACTTGAGGAAAAGAAGGTCCAGTGGCAGAACCAAAGTGGGAGCCCGCGCAAAGGGAGGCCACAAGAACTGACACTATGACTGGGCTATGGAGCACTCACAAAAAGTGACCTATCATGACTGCCCTCTGAAAGCCTCAACAAACAGCTAAAAGAGTCAGATGAAGGTATTTGCACCCAGCTAATAAACAGAAGCTGCTGACTCCTGTGGTTGAATTAGGAAAAGGCTGGAGGAAGCTGAGGAGGAAGAGTTCCTGTAGAAGTACCAGCAGTCTCAATTAACCTGGATCTCCGAAATGTCTCAGACACTGGATCACAAACAGACAGCATACACTAGCTGATATGAGGTCCCCAACACATATACAGCAGAGTACTGCAGGGTCTGGGTTGAGTCAGAAAAGATGTACCTAACCCTCAAGAGACCGAAAACCCCAGGGTGTTTAGAGGTCTGGTGGAGTGGGTGAGGTGGGGACATCGTTATGTAGATGTGGGGGCAGTAAAGAGTTATAGGATGTGGAATGGTTGGAGGGTTTCCTGGGAGGGAATATATATATATATATATATATATATATATATATATATATATATATATATGAAATAATAACAAAAAAAGAAAAACTCTCATAATAAACACATTACTTGCTGAAAAAGCACTTGATAATATACAATATCCCTTCATGTTAAAAGTACTGAGTATAACAGAAATTCAAGGACCAAACGTAAACATAATAAAAATAATCTACAGCAAACCAAAAGCCAATATCACATGAAATGAAGAGATACTTGAAGGAATCCCACTAAAATTATGGAAAAGACAAGCTGCCCACTCTCTCTGTATCTATTCAAAATAGCACTCAAAGTTCTAAATAGAATAATAAGAAAACAAAGGAGATCAGAGATCAACAGCATACAAATTGAAAAAGAAAAGTCAAGTTGTCAATATTTGTTGATGATATGATAGTATACATAAGTTATGTCAAAATTTATGCCAAAGAACTTCTACAGCTTCAGCAAGGTGACTGGATATAAAACTAACTCAAATAAAGCAGTGCCCTTCCTTTATACAAATGACCAATAGTCTGAGGAAAAATATAAGTAAGCAACACCTTTCACAATAGTCACAAACATTATAAGGTATCTTGGTGTAGCTCTAACAACACAAGTAAAAGATCTGTATGAGACCTCTTAGTCTTTTAAGAAAAAATATCAAAGAAGATCCCAGAAGATGGAAAGATCTCCCATACTCATGGATCGATAGAATTAGCATAGTAAAAATGGCCATCCTACTAAAGGAATTTACAGATTCAATGTAATTCCCATCAAATATTAACACAGTCATTTGTAGACATGGCAAGATCAATTACCATTTTCATATGGAAAAGCAAAAACCCAGGATGGTAGAAACAATTCTTAAGAATAACATAACTTTTGGAGGAATATCCATCCTTGACCTAAAGCTTTACCACAGAGCAATAGTGATAAAATCTTTGTTGTATAGGTACAGAGACAGTTCATCAATGAAATAGAATTAAGACCCACAAATACAACAACACCCATTGATACATTGTCTTCAACAAAGAAGCCAAGGATGTACAATGAAAAAAGAAAGCATCTTCACTAAATGATACTAGTCTAACTGGTAGTCTATATGTAGAAAAGTGAAAATAGACCCATGTTTATCACCTTGCATAAGCCTGAAGTTCATGTGGATCAAGGACTTCTACGTAAAACCAGATACACTGAATCAAGTAGAAAGAAAATTGAGAAAGAGCCTTCAAGTCATTAGCAAAGGAGAAATTTCCTGAACACATCTCCAATGGCTCTAAGATAAACAATTAATAAATGGGACTTCATAAAATTGAAATGTTTATGTATGGCAAAAGACACAGTGAATAGCCCATTTTAGCAACCTACAGATTGAAAAAAAAGAAAAAAAACAAAACAAACAAAAAAAACTTCATTAACCCATATCCAATAGAGAGCTAATATCAAAAATGTATAAAGAACATAAGAGGCTAACTGCCAAAAATTAAACAAACAAACAAACAAACCAACAAAACCCGAAAATCTAATAACTCAATTTAAATATGGGGTAGAGAACTAAACAGAAATTTCACAACAGACTAATCTTGAATGGCTCAGAAGCACTTAAAGAAATGCTTAAAGTCCTTAGTCATCTGGGAAGTACAAATCAAATGGACCCTGACATTTCACCTTACGCCAATCAGAATAGTTAAAATTAAAACTCATGTTATGTTTAGTTTTACATATAATTTACGCTTATGGTAACTAGCAGGATTTCAATGCTTACTATCAAACCTTTAAAAAATCAAGTACTGACAAAAATATATTCATATAGTTTTATTCCAAAATGCTTTTAAAAATCTCTACATGTATCTCTCTCTCTTTTTTTTAAATAAAGTTGTAAAAAAGAAAAAAAAAGATTAAAACACAGATGACAGCACATGCTGGCGAAGGCCACAGCTCTATTGCTGATGAGATAGCAAACTGGTACAACTATTTTGGAAATCAATCTTCTGGTTCCTCAAGAAATTGGAAATAGATTTACCTAAAGACCCAGCTCTACCACTCTTGGGTATATTTCCTAAAGATTCCCCACCATACCACAATGACACATGCTACACTATGTTCCACTCTATTCCTCTCCTTCCTTTTGTTCCTTCCCTGGGCATTAGCTATTGTAAATATAACAATAATAACATATGATAAAAATGTGAGTCTATTTAAGTCATGCCTCTGATCAGTATTCTGAATTGCCTTCTGTTACTCAGCATAGAAACCAAAGGCCCTACTATGGAGTGTCATGGGTTCGAGCCCTACATGCATTGCCTTCCATTTACTTGCTAACCTTTCAGCTTCTTATGCTTCTTGCCCATACTCCATCCCTCCAAACCCACTCTTGCAACCAGGTTGTTTTTCTGCTTCTGATAAATTCATGACTCTGTATGACTTTTTCCCCTTATTCCTGAGATGCCATTACTTAGCTTTTATTTTGCTGGTTTTTATTAAAACGTCAATGCCTTCAACATTGTATATCTCTCTTCCCTGCTTGGATTTTCATGTTAGCATTTACTGTTCCGCATGGTATCTGCTGCTTTCTTTCCTTATTACAATGCAATGTCCCCAAGAACTAAGAGCAGAAAAATGTAGAAGTGACTCAGTGGGTAGTTTCAAAGTAAACTGACTAACTGTCATTAACAACTATCGTAATTTACTATCATTATATCCAATATTTTATGCTTATAAGCAGATTTCTTTGATACTTAGTTATGCAGAGCCTAAATGCTTACTGATGCATCTGCTTCTAATTTTCCTTTTACATTGTGTCCTTTGCAGAAGCCAATGGACAAGGATTGTTAGGACTGCTGTGTTGTCACTTCGTTCCACCCCAGTGGCTGTTGGGGTGGGGTACCACTGCGGTAGTTCTAATTACTTAGCTAGGAAATTAGTTTTTTGGTCTGCAGAATTGCTTCTGTTTCTGGTCCTCCAGGCACAGAGATACCAAGAAAACGAAGTTAATTAGGCACTTCTGAGTCTAGACATTTGCCTAAAAACTTCAAGCCAGTGGATTTGTATTCTACCCTGAGGGATGGTAGAGCTAGTTTCTGGGAGAAGTGCTGCAGAGATACACTGATAGAAAATGGTGCCAATCAAGCTATCCTTGAGGGCACTTGAACTAGAAAAAGGATGCTCTTCCCATCTGGCTGGAACAAAGGATGCTGACTTCCTAATGATGGTTCTCACCTTTCCTGGTAGCAAATTATTATTGTGAACACTCAGGATTTTTACATGCCATCAGTCTAGGCTTCCAATGTGGTCTGGGCTAAAGACATGGAAATAGGATCAATAATGTATGAATAGCAGTGGTTCTCAGTGGTCTCCAAAGAAATTTGGCAAAGTCCAGGTACATTTTTGCAGTTTTCATCACCACAACTAGGGGCATTCTCTGTCTCTTTCACACACACACATATGCACATATGCACATATATGTGTATGCTATTTGAATATGTATAGCCTTTTCAGTAAATCTCTGAACTTAAAGATATGCATTTGCACCTTTTTTTTGTGAATCACACGAATATTTGCTTTTATTCAAATATACTTCTCCCTAGAAACCTCGGAATCCAAGTATGTTCTCCTTTTGACACCAAAATAATTAATAATCTATAAATGATTCCTTCTTCATCAGCAACCATCAATTACCAATAGTCCTCAACTAATATAGCCCTCTCCTATTATCTAGGGTTAACACACCATAAGCAAAGGCAACTTATGGAGTAAAGGTTTTATTTGTCATATTTCTACATCATAACCCATTTTTGAAAGAAGTCAGAACAGAAACTCAGATAGAGTAGAAACCAAGAGATAGGATCTAATGTGGTGGCCATGAAAAGTTCTGATTACAGGCTTATTCAACATGGCTTGCTCAGACTGATTTTTATAAAACAATAACCACCATCCCAGGGATGATACAAACAACATGGGGTGAATCTTTAATCACCAATAACTAATCAATAAAATGCTGTACAGGCTTGCCTAGAGCCTGATTTTTTATTCTTCATATTTTTACAAAAATAGAAACTTCTCTCATACAATATATCCTGAGCACAGTTTCCTCTTCTTCCACTCTTTCCAGCACCTCCAACCTCCTCTCTCCCCAAAATCCACTTTCTCTGAAGTTTCCCTTAAGAACAGTTCAGGCATCCAAGAGACTACACACAAAAAAAGCAACAAAAAAAGAACACTATAAAATAAGGCAAACATTTTTATATGAAAATTAGACAAGGCAACCGAGCCAGAAGAAATGAGTCCAAAGAGCAGAAAAGGGAGTCAGAGACATATCCACTCTCACTGTTAGGATTCCCATGAAAACACCAAACTAATAACCATAATGTTACACAGAGGACCTGGAGAAGACCCATACAGGCCCCGAGCTTGCTACTTTATTCTCTGTGAGTCCATTTGAGACTGGCTTATGTAATTCTGTGGGCCATGGTCTCCTGATATCCTCCAACTCCTCAGCCTGTTTTTGTCTTTTCTTCCATTTTTCATGGGATTTTTGGAGTTCCAGTGGAGGGCTCTGATGCAGTTTCAATATAGCATAATGTCTGGTTCAGATTATCTGTAACTGAAGGAAGCTTGTCTGGTAATGAACAGAGAAACCACCAATCTATGAGTACAGTAGAATATCATCAGTTATTATTTCACTGATATTTATTTTTGTTTGTTTTCTGCTGCGTTGCTTGTATTTTGCCAGTTCTGTTTAGTTATACCCTGGGTTTCTGAGCTTGATCTTATAGAGGCATTTGCTATTATCTCAATTGTGGTTCCTGTTTCTCAAATGCCTCCAACCTGTGTGAGGTTGACATAAACATATATGGCACACACTTATATTGAAATTTTAAGCTGCTTGATTTTGTGTAGGTAATTACAACTGCTGTGGTATTATGTGTGCAAAAGCTATGCTGTGTCTACATGACAGCATTTCACAGATATTCTCTGATTCTTTGCCTGTAATATTCTTTCTGCTCATTCTCCACTGATCTTCCTTAAGTTTTAGGTGGAGGAAGATAATATAGATAACCTTTCCATCTGGGCACTTACATTTAATTATTCTCAGCACTTTGACTCATTTCTAATCTCTGGAATAACAATCGTAAACTGTAAAAAATATCTTTTTTGATGAAGAATAAGACCGGCACAAATCTATTGGTAAGAAATATAAATATTGAGAAGACAGTTTAACAAGTTTAGAAAATGACACTAGTAAGTTTCTTCATATGTCCTGTAATCTTCCCAGACACAGGAAAGTTACTAGGTTTGTTGTACCAGCCATGCAAATCCTTCCTGTAGATAAGGACTCTAATCTGAAAGCCAGTGGTTACCCCAATAACAGTCATGTCATTATTGTACCAGTGGTCATATCAAGCCTGGCAAGTCAGTATTGTAGCATGCAGGGTCTGGTTGTTGATGACATTTCCCCCTGGCAGCCTGCATAGTACTCTCAAGTGTTATGAAAGAATGTCAATAGGAGAAATTTTCCTAACATTTGGTTATTTCTCTCTGTTTGGTAACCAAAGTATGTGGTATCCCTAACAATAATCTCTCGCCATCTAATCATGATGGACAACCAAGAGCAATGTTAACAGCCTGAGTTGTTTGGGTGCCTCTGGAGAATTCCTAAATAACCATTTATTATGGAGTTATCTTGTTTCTAGCATCTAGATTAAAAACCTATGTTCTTGTGGGAGTAGCATAGCCCATTTTAGATATTCTGGTTCAAATCCTGTTTAAAATGTGTCTCAGCCCTGGTTAAGCTCAACGGGTCACAAAGGAAAATGAAAATACATGAATGTTAGAATAAAATCATAGATATGGATGGGTTTAACAAAGTCAGAATGATATGGGAAACGTAAGGCATTGGTTGAGGAAGCAGAATTTATCATAAGCATGTGTTAAGTCATTCAAAGAACATTAAAAGATACTAAAAATAAAAAATCACTTGCTTTTCACAGGAAAATATAAAGCATGCCTCTATAAAGTAGCTTAGAGTAGAATTATAGAGCTGTAGTATATTTCTGCCAAGTTTCCTCATTTCCCCTAGTTTTGGTTGACCCACTCCCTACTCACTTTTTTCTTCTACTTTCCCCTCACTCTTGATTGGGACTTTAACTTCCAGAATCACATTAATGATTTCACTTTCAGCTCTAAGTACTCATCTCCCTGGACTAAAATCAAGCGGTTACCTTATCTCTATGGGGGCTCCAGGGAATGATTTTTTTTTCTCTAACTTTTCAGGATTTAAGTGGAAATTTGTGTTTCTTTGTCTATGGTTTATCTTTATTCTCACTATTACAGCTTAGTAATAATGAATCTAGTTTTTCTAATAGAACATTAGTTGAGCCTCTGATTTGCTTTTTTTTCCCCTAGTCTTAAAGACACTTGTGATTACTTAGAGCTTAGCCTGGGTAACCCAGTGAATGCTCCCATTGTTAAAATCATTTGGTAAACAAATAACCTCACCTTTGCCTTCAGCTTCTTTGACATAAAAGTGAACATAGTCATTGCTTTCAGTTGTTAGGTATGTAAAGAGACATTATTCTATATATCACATTAATCAGAGCTTTCCTGAAATGTTAAGTTTTTCTTAGTACTTATCCCTCAATGTTATTTAAATTGACAAATATTTGGCATTACATATAAAAGAATAAATATTTTAAAATGAAATAATTTTAATAAATAAAACATTGAGAGACTTACAACATAGAGATTTCTCTTAGGGACATTATTTCATTGATAATATCAGATTCCAAAGAAAAAATATTTTCTCATAGTTTATCTCAGAGCAAATCTTTTAAAATAAATATAAAGACAACTGACTAATGTGTCAACATTTTTTTTGTAATTGATTGATCTATCTTTTAATGTAACTCTCTGTTTCTTTCCTTGTCTAAAAATTACACTGTGGTAATTAGTTGAGTGCCTGCTTTGCATCATGTTCAGTTATTGCTGTATGCGATTCACTAAAGCTCATATAGTCCTATGGGTTAGGGTGACTCACTCTAGTCAAATATAGTATATGGCAGAAATGAGAAATCCCGAGAAGAAAAACTGACATCGACAAAGCAGTATCCACAAAAATAGTAGTAAAGAAATGTAGGGTCTCAAAGGAGGGATCAGGAAAACAAAGTGAAACAAAAGATTACAGCTAACTTTCTTAGTTTGATTATTACTAATTTAAATTTTTCAAAAATAAAATTTGGTCATATTCCTTCACTTCCACAAAATCTACCAGATGCTTCTACTTCACTGTTAATGCAACTTCATGTTCTTTCTTTCCATTAAAAAGAATGAAAGAAAAGAACAGAAATCCCCATAAACCAAATAAAACTAACTAAAAATGAAAATAGCAATACTAAAATAAACAAAAGTATTCCTAAAAGCATGCCATCCCTTTTGTGTTGATGAACTTCTCCTTTCCATAGGATCTGCCCTGGAGTGTGGTTGATATACACAGTGACAGTCGATTGGAGAAAACATTTTTATTCTTTTCCAACACATATCAACTGTAAATAACTTCTTGGTTAGGATGCTATTTTGTGTCCACTTTCTCTTTTGTGTGCTTAAATTTGTCTCATTTGAACAAGTTTAGGTCTTATGCATATTTTCACAATCTTCTGTGAGTTCACATGTGCATCACTCCAGTTGTTTTTGGATTACCAACTCTGGCTCTTATAATCTACCTCCTCATCCATGTAGATACCTAAGCCTTCAGGGACATATAATAACGACATCCCATTTATCGCTCTTTGGTCCAAAGTCTCTCAAGCTCCCCATAATATCAACCTGCAGGTTTATGTTAACTACCATCTACTCTAAGAAAAGCTCATCTTTTGAGAGTTTAATGATTCTCCGACTTATGGATATAGAAATACATCACCAGGAGTCATTTGCTGCTCTGATCATGGTAGGATAATAGGGTAGGTTTTCCCCTTCTGATCAGGAATTATCTACTATCAGGTTCTTGGACACTTTAGCATTGTCAGGTATGGGTTCTATCTCATAGACTGGGCCAAAAAGCCAATTTAAAAAGTGATCACTCCCAAATATTTCTGCCACTGTTGGAACATTACATCTTACAGTCCTGCCTACTGTTGTAGGTCATAGGGTTTTCTTCTCCAGTAATGCATAAAGTACCTTCCAACATTATGAATACTAGTCAACAAAGGTAAAACTTGTAGTTGGGAACCAGTGTAATTTTTCCTTGCTTGGCATAACCTGTGGTATTTGGGGGATGTTTTGGTCAATGAAAACTCTATGGTCAATGATTCAAAAGGTGTAATGAACTCTTAACACTGTAGGTGTTACTTGGGGGCATAAGATGGTTACTTGGGGCACTGTTTCCCCTACTATATAGTCACTCAATTTAAACTGTTCATATAAATGATAACACTTTAGAAATCTTTTATAGTAATAGGTTCCCATATAGCTTTCCAAAAGACATTTTTTTCAAAAGCTTTCATATAGCTTTTCACAACACTCTGGGTGTCTAGATGTTAGAAAGTTTTTGTTTTGTTTTTTGTTCTTGATTTTTTAAGGCTAATTTTGAGTGGGCATATTTACTGTGTTTTTTGTTTGGATGAAGCATACACTTCAAGAAATATGTTTGCCAGCAATAAAATCCCCTTTAACCAGAAAAAGTTACAGAGGATTATTTTAAGTGCCTACAGAGCAGAAATGACAAACCAGAGGAACCATCCATTACATTCACTGGTAATTGGATCCAAAGTGCTGACCTTAAAAGATTTGGTTCCAATAATGCAATTATTTCCCAAAATATTAATAAAATGTACATTCTTCTCATATTCTTCAGAGAAAAGACACTTTAAAAATTCCAACCAAAGACAAACGCAAAAAATACTTGAAGTTCTTGTTACAAACCTCTTCTCTGATCTTCTTATGCTAAGAAGATGAATATAGATGAAACTACAGGGACTAAACCACAGCTAGGTGTGACACTGTAAATTATCACCATTAGTAAATGTAGTGTCAGGTTCTCACGTACTTCAAACCATTTTAAGCTCATACTGTTATTTCAAATTATACCTGGATGAATAGATGTAGTGTGTTGTGATAACTGGGTCAACAGTCACAGCAACTCATTCTCACTGACCCAACACAGAGCAGATCCTAGAGGATGCACTCTCAGCTTCAACCTGCACTGCTTTTCCCAGTCCTTTAAGTGAATCAGGAGAGCCCCTTCACATTTCATATAGCTATATTATTTTATTTTCTCCCCACTTGGAGGTAGGAAAGTAGGCTGAATGTATATGTGCCCTTTACCTGTTCTTCTGCCCATTAAAGGTTTACTATCTATCCCTTTTCCTAGAATCAAAAGACATGTACTTCACATTCTAAAAGTCTCTTTCTTCTTTAAGGACTCTGATTTTCAAAAACAAGTTCCTTTAGCCTTTTATTAAGAAAGGTGGAAACCTATCCATTAAACAGCTCCAGAAGTGTGTCAGTTCCTGTTTTTATGAAAGGAAATGGGATTTTTTTAAATAGAAAAATCCTAAACTCACAAAAGAAAAATTTCTCCATGAATGAACTGGTCCAAATGAATGTGGAAAGGCTGATAAAGTCTTTTCACCTCCAGAGCTGAAATATCAATTCTAAGTCCATTGATGTAGCAGTTTTTATTGTTAGGCACTGATGGCAACCGACATTTGCTTGACCAAAGTCCGCAACAGCTGAGAGCAAGGCTAGACATAAATAAATGTCTTACTAAATAAACAACATGCACAAGTCTCAAACAAGCTCAAGATAAATAAAGGCCCAGCAGGAAGAAAAAAGATAAGCACCAGTTTCCAAACCAAGATGAGAAGCTATAGGTAATGGATGAGTACAGACAGAAGGATAGTTAGTTTTCTTTAGGGATGTAGCTTCTGGAAAACATCTCTACACTTAAGAAAGAGATGACTATGAACAAACAAGAAGCCTACAGAACTTCAAATAGATGGACCAGGAAAGAAACTCCTCCCAACACGTAATAGTCATAACACCAAATGTTCAAAACAAAGAAAGAATAATGAAACCAGTAACGGAAAAAGGACAAGTAACATTTAAAGACAAACCAATCATACTTACATCAGAATTCTCAACAGCGACTATGAAAGCTAAAAGATCCCAAACAGATGTCATAAAGACCCTAAGAGAACACAAATGTCAGCTCAGACTACTATATATTACTATATCAAGCAAAACTCTCAATTACCATAGATGGAGAGACCAAAACATTTTAGGACAGAGCAAAATTTACACACTATCTGTCCAGCCCAACAAAGGATAATACATTGATCATGCATTGACAGACCTATGGCTCCAGTTGAATATGTAGCTGAAGATATCAGTGTCTGGCATTAATGTGAGAAAAGGCCTTTGGCCCTAGGAGGGCATGTTTTCCCCATGTAGGGTAATGCCAAGGCACTGGGGCAGAGAGGGTGATAAGGAGTGAGTGCACCTTCATGAAGACAAGTGGAGGGAATAGGGAGATGGGAGCAGGGTAGGTGAAGAGAATAACATTTCAAATATAAGTACAGAAAGTATTTAATTAAAAATAATAAGGACATAGCTTCTGGTGTTTTGTCCATGATCCATCTGGTGGCCAAATACCCAAGAATATAAGGATAACATTAAACTGGTTTAAATCAAACCAAACCAAACATAAACAATGGGATTTAAATTTTTTTGTTTTGTTTTATTTGGTTGTGTATAAATGAAAGTTGGAATTATAGGTCTGAGGGCTGTTGAAGGGTTGAATATGATTACAATTTAATATATAAAATTTTCAAACAGTTAGAAACAATATTAAAAGTAGATGATTATATCTAAGAGTCAAAGAATAGAAAAAATGTTACTGCTCTGAGGAAGGCAATTGGGTTAAAGTACTCCACTAACTAATAATGTATTTATTGTCAAAGGCATAGAGCTGCTCCAAAGAGAGCAGCTGCAGCTTTATTTTGAGATGATACAGAGGCCATAGAACACACTCTTTATGAAGACTTGTCATAGCTGTTTACAGGTAAGCTTTCTCCATTAAGTTTGAGATATAATAAAAAAATATTTCCACATTAAAATATTACAAAGCTATATATATGAAGTTCAGGCTGCATAGTCTTATTTAGAGGGTATTATATATTTGGTTGGCCTGGGCTCAAATTTTATCTTTGACAAACTAAAAGATGTTCTAAATGGCTAAAATTTAGAATGTGTGGTAGAGCCTTCCTACTGCTAACTTGTCCAAGGAGGATCTGCCTAGCCATGTGTGGATTTCTAAGTCAAGTTCTCTAATTGCATTGTAGCACAGAGTCTGCCTGTATACATGTGTTCATTTAACAGACACTAGTGAGGACCCTCCATATTTACATTCTAGCCTTGGTGTTGGGGTACAGCTTTAGACCAAACAAAACATTGTCTTTTCCATGAAGTACAAGTTTGCTCCCTTTTCCCATTCCCTTCCTTCCTTCCTTCCTTCCTTCCTTCCTTCCTTCCTTCCTTCCTTCCTTCCTTCCTTCCTTCCTTTCTGCCTTACTGTTTGTCTGTCTTTATTTAGGTTTCCCTATTTTCTGGATATATAACCAGTGTCAATGATATGAGGACAAAGATACCCCATGCACTTTCTATGTCATTCTCTAAATGCCAATGCAAATCTAACAGGTTCTCTACCTTTGTTACATGAACGAATCAATCTGTGAAAAGAGCTAAGAGAATTGTCTGAGTTTTAGCTCATGAATTTGTTGGCAAACCCAGTCAGAAAAGTTTAACTTCATTTTGTAGGTATGCACATCCACTATTTTAAGAAAAATATAACATGATCAATTTTTTTTTTTTTTTTTTTTTTGCTCAAAGGAGATTCTAACTAATGCACAAAAGAAAGGTAATTTTTAAAGAATGTTAACCTTACCCTCAACTTTGGAGCAATAATGAATACTAATTAAGCACTGAAGCTTGATTCTAGGCTTGTAGAAATGTGGTTTGGTTCCTTTCTGAGCCTCACATTTCAGATGTGTAACTTTGAAATCATAATATCACTCACTTTCTGTTTTTGAACAGGTGTATGGTAAGATTAGGAGAAACAATATCTACATAATAATATTACTGATATCTTATTAATGTCTTAATAATACAGTCCTTACTGTAGCTGTTAAATACACACAATGTCTCAGTTTAAAATATTTAGTGACACCAAGTAAGCACATCCCCCATATGCGTCACTGTTGTCTTTGTCATAATTAGCATTTGGAATATCTTTTTATTTACTCTTGATTTTTATCTTTTTTTTCTTTCTATATTGGCATTCTGATTAAATGAGAGAAATTCACCTTAGAAAATCTGCCATACTACTCTGACATGTAAATCATCTAGTTATGGTTTGAATATTATCCACTTCCCTTGGTTGAGAAAGATGTGATAGTGATAAATGGTCAGATACCAAAGTACTTGCTATGGTCTCATTATTCTCTGATCATCTGAAGCAACAACAACAACAACAACAACAACAAAAACCTATATGAGATACATTCACTTCCTCAAATAAATCTCTCATATTTTGGATCTTGTGAAATGAAAAACCAGAATAATGTCTCAAGCCCCAAGGTGACTCTTTCTTCTTCCCCCATCCAACACATTTATATCAAAAAGCCTTGTGATGGTGAAGAATGAAGATAAGCTATCCCAAAGGACTGAAACTAGAGCCCTGTTTTATATCATCACAAGGCTTGCCAAGATGCAGTTATTAACTGAGTTGCTAAGAGAGGACACAGAACCTCTGAACAAATAATCAAACAAACATGTTCTGGCAATAAAGTAATTATCAGATTTTAAAACTCAGCATTTGTGGAAAGATCACGACATTGGTTCATCACAATCAGTGTATGCTTTTGTGAAGAACACTTTAAATATTCAGCCTCGCACTATATAGAGTCATTTTTCAAGGGAGTCTCTATGAGATTAGTGTTCAGATCAGGTTGGCTGTGGCATATCTGTGGGGTATTATCTTACTTAGGTAAATTTACAAATGTCCTATTTTGTTTCCTGTTGTTGTAATAAGCACAATGAACAATCATAAACAATAGCAACTAGTAAAGAAGAATGTTTTTGTTATTGTTGTTTTGCTGTTGTTATTGTTTGTTCTTGTCGCTTGTTTTTGTTCGTGTTGTTGTTTCAGCTCATAGATTACCATCATTAAGAAATGTCATGGCAGGAGCTTGAGGCAAGAACCTCAGACAAGAACTAAAGCAGAGCCCATGAAGAAATGTTCTGTGCTAGCTTTCTTTCCATCATAAATTACCTTGCTCTTACATTTACCTCAGAACCACCTGCCTAGGTATGTCACTATCCACAATGGCTGGCAGCTCTAACATTAATCATTAATCAAAACTGTTCTCACAAATTATCTTTCAATCCTGTGATATAGGGAGACATTTCCTGGGTTGATCTTTTCTCTTTCCAGATGACCACAGCTTATATCAAATTTACAAGAACTTAACTAGCACAAGGTAAGATCTGCCCACTGTTGGTAGCACAACTACCCAGGCTAGGAACCCTAAATTATACAAGAGTGAAGAAAGTAAGCTGAACCCAAGCAGGAAGGCATTCATTGCTTCCTCTTCTTAAATATAGGTGTGATATAACCATCTCCAACAAAGTTCTGTCACTATAAACTTCCTCAATATTATAAACTGAAACCTGATACTGATCCAAGATAAGCCTCATCTTTCTGAATTGCTTTTGTCAGGTTATTGTGTCACAGAAATCGAAATGTAAGTAAGGCAGCTCCTTTAGCTGTGTCTCTGGCCAACTGTCCTGTTCCAAATTCTCTTAAAGGAGAACAAATACTGACATCACTTGACAATCCATTTGCCTTAGAGAACTTTTCCCTGATATATAAACAACAACAAAAAATCCAAAACAACAACAATCAATCAAACAAACCACTTACAAGTCATTAGACAAATAGCCCAATTGAAAAACACTAATTTTAATTGATACTTAACAAATGATGATACATGAGAGGCCACTAACCACATAGAAACATAATCAACATAGAAATAATTATCAGTGATGATAATTGTTATGTATCAAGGGAGTGCAAAGACAATCACAATTCCACACAACTAAAGCTTTATATAAATCTGATATTCAAAAAGTAATGATATTTAGGAAATGTACAGTTACAGAGTACCTGGAGCTTTCAAATATTGCTTGTTGAGGTCTAAACTAACACAGTTATTTTTACAAATATTTGGTAGTTTGTTATAAATTTAAGTGAGGTATTGCATACATTTTAATTCTATTCCTCGGCTTTTACACAAGAAAAATGTAAATAAGCCTCTACATAAAGATTTGTACAAAAATGTTTATAACATAGTTTTTTTTCAGAATAACCTCAAGCCAAGAATAATTTGAATAATGAGCAACAAATGAACATACAATTTCTAATGTGATACAATAAGAATAAATTTCATAAATATGAAATCCAAACACAAATGATCATAAATTTTATTATTTCTTGTTAGATTTTAAAATCAGTACCCAGTTCCACTATAACAGAAAAAAAACAAACATTTGCTTGGATGGGAGATGGATGATTGCTTTTCCTAGAAAGAAGAGAGGAAACATTTTTGAGAGCATAAGTATTTTGTATTATTATTGATAGAATGGCTGCATTTTATTTCATGTGAGTTATCACCCAATAAAGAAAATTTTCACAATGACTTAATGTATCAGGTCTTGTGGCATACAAATAATGTATTAGTAAGAAAAGTATAAGTAAGAAAATGCATGTCACAGCAAGGGATGAAAAGTTGGCAATGAAAGAATAAATAAGGTTGTCTCTAATGAGTTAAAACTAAATGTATGTACAATATATAATGTATATATATATAAATTACATTTAGCAAAGATATAAAAATACTCACTGAGTAAAAGAGAGTCTTTTTGTTTCAACTAATGACATATTCAAATTTTGGGAGCATCAGTATAGAAAATTATATATTATTAGATATTTGTTGGGTTGCCAGTTTCCTACTGCAAAAGATAAACACAGGATGGGTCCCAACAAAGCAGTTTCTTGTGGGATGTTAATGTCACTATCCTTCCATATAGCCATTATGGAATTCAGAATAGACTTCCCTCAAAATCTGAAAACAGAGTTACCATCTCTTTCATCAGTCCCATTTCTTGCTACATATTCAAAGGAACTGTCATCAGCATCTTAAGCAGACATCTGTACCTCTCTGTTCACAACCACATCATTAGCAATGACAAAATCACTGAAACCTTGAATTTTGTTTGACAGATAAATAGATAAAAAATATATAGCCATATTTCCATATATATGACTTAATAGTATAAAGGAAGAAAATACTGCAATTTTGAACAGTGCAACTAGATTCAGAGACATCACGCTGCATGAAGTAAGCAGATACAGTAAGATAAGTAGTGCATGATTTAACTTTTATGCATAGTCTAAAAGAAATGAAACTAACACAATATGGGAGTAGAATTGTGATTGCCAAGGGCTGAGGAAAATAGAAAAGTGTCAGTCAGGGGACATCTTTTATTGTTCTAAGAATATATTTAGAAGATCTACATTCAATATGGTAACTGTATTTGGTAAAAAGCATTATATTTTAAGTTTTCTAAAGTTAGATCTTTAATGACTATTCAGAATACATAGAGTAGGAAGACTGGTATGATTTTGTTTTAAGGTTGTGTATTACAATCATTTTAATGCACGTTAATATGAAATTGTGTCATATATTTTATACACGCCTTACACATTTTAGAAATAAATAAGATGTAGTAATCATCAAGGTAGAGGCCATAGTTTACTGTCTTTCACTTCCTTTGAAATACATAGGTATTCTCTTTTAAAACCAGTTCAAATTAGATATTTATGTATTTTTATTGCTTACTTTAATAATACTTACCACTTACCCTACCTGCCCCACCTAGCCACAGACTGACTAGCCTTCCCTTCTCATCTAACACCATGTCATTTTATTCCTCACCAAGGCCAATTTGTGCTGTCAGTATCTACTTAGATGTGTGGTTTCCCACTGAAGTGGAATCAACTTATCAAAAAACAATTTTAGGGTAATATGACCCTTTCTTTCCTAGCAGCTATAACTGCCTGTACCATTTCAGTTACAGGTGGGATAGTACGGCCAACACACTTCTCCATGTTAGATTTGTCTGACTTTGACTTTCACAGGTCTTGTTCAGCCTGTTACAACCACTGTTAATTCATATGTGGAAGTGTCTTGCTGTGGTCAGAAAACATAATTTCCTTGATACCATCTACTCCTCTGACTCAAAACATTCTTTATTCACTCTTTTCAATTATTTTCATGGTTTTTAAATAGAAGTTGTTGTATATATTCTCCATTTAGGACTAAATATCTTGCAGCTTATTATCTAAACCATGATCATTTTCATGTCTTTGTGTTTGTGTTCATTAACTGTAAATACAAGTTTTCTGATGAAAGTTGAGTGATGACTTCATGTATTAAAATAATCATAAGTCATTAGGAGTTGGTTCAATACTATATCTACTTGGTATGTTCTCTCCTGAGGTCCATGATATGTCTAGTTATAGGTTCATAGCTCACCAGTGGTTCCAGTATGGATCTCATCTTATGGAATGGGACCTGCATCTAAACAGAAATGGTTGTTTATTCTGATGATATTCATGCTATTCTTGCATTAGAGGGCATATTTTACCAGGCTAGTCATTATTATAGATCACAAAATTCATAACTAGCCAAGACTGGTGTTAATATTTCTCTATGGTAGCATATATAATACCTTCTACACCTATAATAGATTGACAGTAAATCTTTCTGATCAGTTCTAACTGTCTATGGCTAATGGGATGTCACATTTAGTACAGGAGAACTTACAAATCTCCTTCTCCTAAACCAGTATAATGTCTAACTGCATTCAAACACTTGTCTTTACTCCCATAGTTAAGTAGCATTCTCAGCTCTTATCCAAAAAATGTCCCTTTACAGCAGAGACTATTAGAGAAAGCTACAACTAGCTGAAATACAGAGAATGATTGACTGGGATACGCCTTTTCCTAGTTGATATATACAATGAACATAACCATCAGACAATATCACCAAGAATAGGAAGAAAAAGAGAGAAAGGGGGTAAGATTATAAGGTCAAAGAAACCTTCTGCAGAATTATCTATTCTAGATATTACAGTGAAGCCACAATCCTAAATTCAATATTATTGCTTAAATGATAGCTGATAAATGTGAACACTATTTGTCATGTCCTCGTACATGAAGAAAATTATACAAGGCCTTAACTCTATATCAAGAGACACATTCAACTAAGTGTGCTGATAGAGGAAAAGATGAGTTTCATAAATGATGATCCAAGCCCAAGTGGCCAATTCTACAAATGTACATGGAAGCAACATTGGACAATGTCAGCCTGAGCCTACTTCTATCCTCAGGGTATCCAGGCACCATTGCACACCAGGCTGAACTGTATAGAACTGAGCTCAGCCAGGTGGTTTGGGCAGGAAGCTGGTCAGAGTAGGTGTGGAGAAAATAGTTCTCTCTGGAGACAGATTTCGATGAAAACAGATTTCTTTTAATGGGGGTAATAATCTTGGGGCGTGAGTAGGGGTTTTAGTATTAAGTATACATCATTGGCTGAGGCTGAGATGCTAAGAATTCTTCAATTGCATAAAGAAAAATTCCAGGTGCTTGCTGGACATATCCTTATAGGAAGAGAGGAAATATAATCTGTAATTTTTTCACCAAGCTATGTGACTACCTCAATGGTAGTGGAGGTCAGGGTCATAAGGCTTATCTTCATTGGAACATGCAGTCCCAGAGCAAGTAGAAAAACAGTCTGAATGCTGCCAGACTTAAGATGAGCTTTTCTGGATTTATACACTTCTAGACCTCACTCTTTCTCTAAATTGCTTCCCCAGCTGCTAGGTTTTCAGACCCCACAAAACAAAGTCAATAGGCTACATTAATATATTTATTTATACAAACACCTCTCTCTCTCTCTCTTTCTCTCTCTCTCTCTCTCTCTCTCTCTCTCTCTCTCTCTCTCCCCCTCTTTCACACACACACACACACACACACACACATACACACACTCACTCACACATGGACATAACCACATACATATGCAAAATTAATAGTTAAAGAATGACTTTAAAAGGAAGTTGTAGACATAGTAATGATTGAAGAGTATAGAGAGAATGGTGTAATTATATTTTTATTAAATAAAAAAATAGAAAGGCATATTGTGGGATATCATTGTGTGCATTGCCACATAGAAGAATATGAAAGTTCTTGAAATGACAGGAATTTTTCACACTTCTATGTTCAGTATTTTAAATAGTAAGTCTTTTTCATCTCATTATTTTATTTTTTAAAATTAGAATAATATATCAGCCAGCTATGAGCTAATGTTCTACTGAAAAGTCATTCTGAGACACTGCCTAAGAAGGTGACAATCCTTAAAGAATTTGCCGTATCACAGGTTCAAGGCATAGCATCTATTTCTTATCATTTGAATGGAATAGCTGAGACAGTGGAGAAAGGATATACATTCTCAGGTTCAGTGTATCAATATCCCCATAGGAAAGACCAAACTATCTGCACATAACGAGTACCAATACAGACTTTGTTGGATAGTTTATATATCAACATTTCAAATGTTATCTACTTTCCCGGTTTCCCCTTCTCCCATACTCCCTCCTCCTTCTTCTATGAAGATGCTCCCTTTCCCACCCACCTAATCCCAACTCAAGGCTCTGGCATTTCCCTACACTTGGAAAATGAGCCTTTACAAGACCAAGAACGTTCTCTGCTGTTGGTGACAGATAACGCCATCCTCGGCTACATATGCAGTTGGAGCCTCGGGTCCCTCCGTGTGTACTATTTGATTTGTGGTTTAGTCCCTGGGAACTCTGCGTGGGAGCGGGGAGATCTGGTTGGCTGATATTGTTGCTTTTACTGTGAGGCTGAAAACTCCTGGAGCTCCTTCAGTCCTTTTCCTAACTCCTGCATTGGGGTTCCTGTGCTTAGTTTGATGGTTGTAAGACTTATTAAAATGTTCATTTCTGTTACAGGTCAACACTATTCAGAGTGAGGCCAATGAGCCAGTGGTAGTATCATTAAAGCTTGTTAAGTTTGTGAGGTTTAGGCTCCAAACAGACCGATAAGCCAGAATCCACACTTTCACCAAGTCATCAGGGTGTCTATATCTACATTGAGGTTCAAGAACTATTATCCAGAGAAATACTATTCTCAGAGAAAAACTGATTTTCGTTGAAATGCATAACTGTCTATTCATATCATTTTAATCATCTGAGATAGATTGGTAAGATCATTTACTAATGTGTCATGAAGAACACATAGGAACCTTTCAAATTAATGTGGTTATGAAGACAACAGTGGTTATAGTTAGGAATCTATTCTGTTACTAGGTGTTGCGCTTCATCTCAATTTTTATAAGACCTCTAGGTAGCGAAAATAGTGAGTCTAATAGCTTTTATACTAACTGTGACAATAAGAAAAGTTGCTAACAACATGTTATCATTGTGTCTGCCACTGTTCTAGGTCATGTGTTTAGCTGTTGGAGGAGATATTTCTAACAACTTACACATGACTACAACATCAATAGGTCTTAATCAGAACTAAACTTTTCTTTTTTTCAATGTTATTAGATATTCTTCGTATTTAAATTTCAAATATTATACCTTCTCCCCCTCCTCCTTTCCCTCCTCCCATTCAACTTGCCTCCATGAAGGTGCTCCCTTTCCCAATCACTCTCTCCACTTCAGTGCCTTGTCTGTTGATGGTGTTGTTCTTCCAATGTGGGTACAAACCCTTCAGCTCTTTCAGTCCTTTCTATAGCTCTTTCATTGGCGTCCCCGTGTTAATGGCCTCCAAAGAAATTGTTTTCATGAGATTAATTTGTAAGCACAATAAATAAAAGATCACAGAGACAAAAAGCTATATTGTATTATATTTTCCAGACATTTAAGTTACAACACAATAAAATCTTAAAGATAAATAAGGCAAAATATCTAAATCATACAACTTTTAATGTTTTTAACTAATTTACTTTATATCCTGAATGCAATTTCTCCTTCCTCTTCACCAAGTTTTTCTCCCTAACTCCCTACCCCCATCCACATGTTTCCCTTTCTTTTCAGAAAAGGGTTGGCCTTCCACCTTATTCAGCCTTAGCATATAAAGTTGCAGTAAGACTAGGCCCATCTTCTATTAAAGATAGAAAATTCAGCCAGTATACGGAAAATGTCCAAAATGGCAGACAACAGATGATTCTGAGACAGCCCCCACTCCTGCTGTTAGGAATCCCCACAGGAAGACTCAGTGGAACAGCTGGTATACATGTGCAGCAGACTTATATCTGTCTTGTGCAGGGTTCTTAATGGGCAATTCAGTCTCTGTGGGCCCCTATGGGCCCAGATTTGACTCTTTGGTTTTTCTGTGGTGTCCTTGACCCCACTGCCTTCTACAATTTTTCTTCCCCTTCTTCAGCAGGATTTCCCAAGGTCCACCTAATGTTTGGCTGTGGGTCTCTGAATTGGTTTTTATCAGCTGCTGGATAAAGGCTTTCTGATGATGGTTACCACACATCTCTTTTTTAAAGAAAAGAAATCTCTTTCACAGTTCAGCTGACTCTGAGACAGAAATCTGAGTGGCTTCCAAATGCCTTGCAGAAGACAAGGTCAATCATACCTACACAAGTTGTTTAAGCAAGCTCAATTAAATAGTGATAATTTTATTCCATTTCATCTTGCAAAGAAATAGGTTTGATTTTATATAAATTCAAATGCTGGTGGTGAAAATATGAATTGTCTAATGGAAAACCAAGGTAGATAATTTTCATTTACCTTTGTGAAAACAAAGCTGGTTTGAAACTGTGGTAGGTAAACACAACCAAAGTACCTTCCTAAGGGAAATTCTTGCAAACAAGAACAAAACCATAGACTCACTTTCTTGTCTTAATTTGACAGATAAGGAATGTGAACAAAAGAAAGGAGGTGGCAGATGGAAGATGTTAAAGTATAAGAGTGTAAAATACAGTGAATCAGGTACTGGAGTGCTGACTTTTAATATGGATTCTGCCACAGACTTATTGTTTTAATCTCAAGAAAGTCTCTATCCACTAGTTATCTAGAATTGTATAATAAAAAGCTACAAACCCCCAATATCATAAAACAGTGTGTGTTCTTTCTTTTAACTTACTAGTAGGTAGGAACTCAGCATCTCCAAGAAGTTGTCTCCTGGACTTGAGTCATCAGGGATGCATGATTATCAGTTTCTTTCACAGGCATCCTCTCTCTCTCTCTCTCTCTCTCTCTCTCTCTCTCTCTCTCTCTCTCTCTCTCTCTCTCTCTCTCGTAAACACTGCCTAAGATATACTGTACTCCAGGCAAATGGCACATACGTAAAAGCTCATGCACACATGCTTGCTTAAAACCCTGGTTTCATTCTAATTAACCAATCACTGGCCAAAATAAACACAAACACAAGAAAAGCAAGTGCTGTATTTGAGAGTCAAGAAGTTAATTTTGTCATCAAGGACCTAACAGATGAGTGTGGATAGGTAGTCATTTAAGCTGTGATTTTTTTTAAGTGAGGTGGACACATTTTGAAACTATCCAGGTTATTACCTTTTAAATAAAATATTTATTTTAAATGTATGAATAATTTTTACATGTATGCATGTGCACTGAGTATCTAGTGTCCAAAGCAGCCAAGAGAAGTATCAGTTCCCTTGAACCTAGCAAAGTAGATGACCCTGAGTCAGCACTTGGGTGATGGGAAGTAAACCTAGTTCCTCAGCCCGAGCAACCAGTGCTCTTAATGGTTGAACAGTCTCTCCAGCTCTCATTCAGGACATTTATGGCTATTGTACATTATTCTACATTAATAGGATAAATCTCATGAGTTTCTACAAAAGTGTGTATAAATTAGTATATATTAAATACTGCCCTGTAGGTTAGAGCCAGTCATTTCCAAAACAGTAAATCAATTTATATTTTTTTTCCAAAATACACACACACACACACACACACACACACAAACACACACACACACAAACACGCACTAACCCAGGAACTAGAATTCTGCCTTTTCTTGAAGAGTTTGGCTTGTTGGCAGTTTGACCATTGCAGCTACCCTTGTTGTATATGGTGCAGTTTTGGAGACTCTAACATTGTCCTCCTTTCACAAACATGCTACTTAATATAAGGAAATTACCGTACATATATTTTTTAATGAACCTTGTGGGAAGTATTTGCTTAAATCTAAGAATTTTAGTGTGATTTCTGGCTCTTTTATCTTCTGCAAATTATTCATACCCTATCTGCCAAACTAACTAGAAAAAAAATGTGCAATGTATCTGGTTGATATGTTTTTCTCACATACAAGTAGGACAGGATTGTGGAAGTATTCATAGCTTCCCTGCCTTTCATCCCAGGAATGCAAGATGGTTGCAACTGACTGTGTGGTCAGCATTCAGATATCTCAAGTTAAGAATGTACACAAGAGAGTTATCTTTCAAATGGTGGTTTACTGACAGTGTTAGAACTTGTTACTACAAGAACCGTGTGTCCTGGAAGTGCTCCATTTAGTATGGTTCTCAAAGGCTGCAAAGAAAGAGAGGTCAAGGAAAAGGAATTATTAAGTTAAGCCAAGTATCAGAAAGACTTTCCTAATAACAAAAACGGCTTTAAACTGACAATTTTCCCCATAAAAAGTGAAAAGACATTATTTAAAATAGGGCTAAAGAAAGCTTTTCATAATCCACTGCAAACAAAATTTTCACTTAAATAAGGGTTACAAACTCAAGGGAAGACACTTCTTTTCCTTTGTTGTTTATCTTGATCTAGACCTCTGTTGAGCAACCAAGGATCAAACCTTAGGATGGACTACGGAGGCAGACAAAATTCTGCTCTACTCACATGCTTTCTTTAGGCATACTACTTCTATGCAGATAGTTGACATGCCACAGAATGATCATTAACCTGGAGCTGTCTGTGTTAAGCATGTACACAGCACACAGATGCATGCCCAGTGCTCTGCATGGGAACCCATTGTCGAGACCCAGGCTGTCACATTCACTTGCCCTATAAAATTTGAATTTAATTTTTAGCTTTTTTCTTTATAGTTTGCAGAACCTGCCCCCCCTCATGAATGTATTTTGGGATAACAGTGCTTTTTATTCAATTATTTAAGACAGAGAGCATTTGCTGACAACTCAATATTCTATCACTTCTTCTCTTTGAATAAGTAAGTGCAAACTGTGCAGAGGAAAATTACTGGCTTGGCATAGGGTAAGGAGAGGAAACAAGCAACAAAATAGACATAAGCACAAATGGCCCCATTCTCACCTGCTGAATCATCCCAGGTAATAAATGTGACGAAAGAAAATATTGAGGGAAAGACAATTCTCTCAGAGATTGGCATAATAACAGCATGCGGATCCTTGGAGTCAGCTCGCTGTCGTAAAGAGGAAGTTTGATTAATGGCATAGAGGAGTGTGAGCTGACTATATTAGTGATAGACTGTTATTCAAAGCCACACCACACTCATTCACAGAATAATCATTTACTTACTCTGAATCAGTGCTACTCTAAAGATAGAGTGTAAATGTACCACAATTTTTGTATCCATTCATCTAATGAAGGACATCTGGGTTCTTTCCAGCTTCTGGCTATTATAAATAGAGCTGCTATGAAGATTGTGGTACATGTATCTTTGTTGTATGTTGGACCATCTCTGGGGTAAATGCCCAGAAGTGGAATAACTGGGACTTCAGGTAGTACTATGACCATTTTTCTGAGGAACCACCAGACTGATTTTCAGAGTGATTGTACCAGTTTACAACCCCACCAGCATTGAAGTGTTCCTCTTTCTCCACATCCTCGCCAGCATCTATTGTCATCTGAGTTTTGGATCTCAGCCAACCAACTGGTTTGAGGTGGAATCTCAGGGTTGTTTTGATTTGCATTTCCCTGATGGCTAAGGATGCTGAGCACTTCCTTAGGTGCTTCTCAGCCATTCAATATTCCTCAATTGAGAAATTTTTGTTTAATTCTGTACCCCAATTATTTTAATAGGGTTGTTTGATTCTCTGGTATTTCGCTTTTTGAGTGGTTTGTATACCTTGGATATTGGGCCTCTATCTGATGTGGTGTGGTAAATATCTTTTTCCCACTCTGTTGGCTGCCGTTTTATTTTCATGATAGTGTCTTTAGCCTTACAGAAACTTTGCAATCTCATTAAGTCCCATTTGTCAATCTTTGACCTTAGAGCTTGAGCTATTGGTGTTCTGTTTAGGAAATTTTCTTCTGTGCCTATGAGTTCTAAGGTTTTCCCTACTTTCTCATCTAATAGTTTCAGTGTACCTGGTTTAATGTGAAAATCTTTGATCCACTTGCACTTGAGCTTTGTACAAGGAGATAAAAAGGGTCTATTTTCATTATTCTGCATGCTGAGTGCCAGTTGGACCAACACCATTTGTTGAATAGGCTGTCCTTTTTCCAGTGAATGTTTACAGCTCCTTTGTCAAAAATCAGGTGACCAAGTACATGAGGGCTCATTTCTGGATCTTCTATTCTATTCCATTGATCCACATGCCTATTTCTGTACCAGTACCATGCAGTTTTCAGCACAATTGCCTTGTAATATAACCTGAGGTTAGGGATGGTGATTTCTGTAGATTTTTTCTTGTTGTTGATGATGGATTTTGCTATTCTAGGTCTTTTCATATTCCAGATGAAATTGCACATTGCTCTTTCCAACTCTATGAAGCATTGGGTTGGAATTTTGATGGGGATTGCATTGAATCTGTAGATTGCTTTTGGTAAGATGGCCATTTTTAAAATGTTGATCCTTCCAATCCATAAGCATGGGAGATCTTTCCATTTTCTGAGATCTTCCTCGATTTCCTTCTTTAGAGGTTTGAAGTTCTTGTAATACAGGTCCTTCATTTGCTTAGTTAGAGTCACACCAAGGTATTTCATAGTTTTTGTGACTATTGTGAAGGGTATTTTTTCCCTAATTTCTCTGTTCACTTGAGACACAGATCTCATTAAAATACTCATTTTCATAGGAGCATTTATGTCAAAATCTAGATATGCCCAGAGTGTTTAGCCAATGTGCTTTCCTTGCTGGGCATTCTGTCCTGAAAAGGTTTTTAATTTTTGGTTCACCCTGAGTAAGGTGCATGCATTCACATCTGCCATCAAATCAAACAGTCTGGACTACCAAGGATTGTCTCTATTATCAGGGATCTATAGGGGAGGGAAAACCTTATTGTAAAGGGCTGCACCTAATTCTCCTGGAGAAGTCCTTACCTTTTCCAGTCCCTTTGCACTCTAACACTCACTGGGCACCAAGCCAGAATCCACCCTCACCTGGGCTCAGCCACCCCCTTTCTGGCTGGCATGTAGACCCCCTGAGGAGAGGCATAGACACATGGACCCCTGTTTCCAACTCCTAGAAGTTCCCCAGAGGTATCTTGCATGCATAGAAGAATGAGAACCACAGCATCCACCTCAGACTCTGCTGTTTTTTACCTGTGGAAAAATAGACTAGGACCCCTATTCAGGACTCTGTTCTGTCCCCTGAGCAACTCGCTGGTGGTGCTCAGGCACCCGCAGCATGAGGCATACATGTATTCTAGCAGAAACATGAATTTTTTTCTTCCTATTTATTATAGAAAATCTTAGAGACTTCTGTCTTTCTCTGTGTCTCTCTTGGTCTCTATGTGCGTATCTCTCTATCTCTTTCTTTCTCTCTCTCTCTCTCTCACTGTGTGTGTGTGTGTGTGTGTGTGTGTGTGTGTGTGTGTGTGTGTGTTTACTTTCCTAAAGTTGTGAACTTTCACCTTGCTATTGAAGAATGAATTGTTTGACCTCCTTTGTTGTGGGGCTGTGGACTATGATAGGCACCCTGGTTTCCAGTCGGGAGGGGTTGAAGCCCTGGTGAGCTTAAGGGACAGTAGATGCTTCTCTAAAACTCCTAGGCTGCAGTCACTAACCACAACTCTCCATAGTTAATGACTATCAATTATGTAGGACAACACCCTAAGTCTCTTCTCCACTGGTGAGGACATGACCATAAGTCATGTAGGCTCAGGACAGATCTTCATTATAATGAGATACCTAAAGGCTTAGACAATTAGCTTTTTTCCAAAGACACTCCTCTCCTTAAAAGATATTTAATCTCAAGCCCACTGTGAGAAGTGGAGGTGCAGTTTTACTTATCCACTTTCTGCCATGACCAACACTTGAAAACCATGGACTGTCTCCTTTACATCTAGACCTGCATCTAGAAACTATAGAGAAGACTTTATCCTACAGATCCTCAGACTAATCTCTCATATAAGGTCTCCCTGTATTCCTAACCATTGCTTCCACCAGACCAGTCCTGCAGCCAACAGCCAACTGGACAAGATCTCACTGAGGGACAAACCCGAACTTCCCCCTTTCCCTCTCAGCTCTGGGCTAGATCTTGCCTGATGGTCCTTACTCCATTCCCAGTTCTTCCTCAGCATTCAGTGATGCCTAAGTGTCCAAAAGCCTGGGAACCATATGACCCCAGGCCTTGTCGCAGACCTGGGGACTCCCAAGTCAGCACTAGTTTCCGGTCCCCACACCCAAAACGTGCTTTTTCACCCCAGAGAATTATCCCAAGGCTTCCTACAGCTACACCCACCGAGCAGCGGTGTGGGGGTGTGGGGTAAATGTGATCAAACTTCTCAAGTCCTTCCCCCTCCAGCAACCAGGAGCTAGAAGAGGACTCCCCTACCATACAGCCAACAGTTTGTCATGTCTGAATTGACAGTGTATTTTTCTTGTGCTTTAGGATGATCATTAGGCGAAGTAAGCACTGCCTTAACTCAAATACTGTATGTGATAAGGTTACTGGTATAGGCTGCTGTAAGATTTTAAGGGACACTCCTGGAAATTTAAGTTTATGTGTCCTCAAACTAGGAAATGAGAAGAGTTGTGTAATCTCTACAGAAGTACAGAGAGTTTATTAACAAATGTATCATTCCCAAGTGTTTGTGGAACACTGGCTGAAGCAAAGAAAGAAAAAGAAAAAGAGAGAAACTTTTTATTTGTAATGTCCCTGCTGTAATGATAGGGCCATTTATGTGAGCCTCGTGTACTTTGGTTAGGGAATTCACTTATGCACTATAAGGCTTTCTGTACATGCTCTGTTAGAAGCAGTTCTACATGTAATTTCATGTGCCTCATGTCTTATTCTCACATTAAATCTGCAACCAGAGCTATGAATTTAAATATTTTAATGCGCTATGGCTTGTTTTCAGAGACACGGAAGTGCTCTGTGACTGAGCCAGTAGCAGTGGTAATGCTGGCCAATGTTAACTAGCTGGTGCCAGAGAGTTTGTAGCTTTATTCTTTATTGGTTTAGGTTGTTTACTTGTTGCTACTTTCAAATGCCAGTCCTGTAAATCTTTTTACATGATTTGCTGGACCTTCAGGCTCTGCCTAACTCTCCTACTTCACAAAAATAATCGATACCATAATCAAGGAAGCAATTGATTTGTTGTATTATTTTATTTGTTGATAAGATACTGTGACAAAAGCAATTTGCTTTGTTCTCATTTAGCAACACATACAATAACATAAGAATAATAAAGAGGGAAGCATGTACAAGTATGACACTTCAGTTATGTAGCCACGCATGCTTCTATAGAAGGCAGAACAGAAGCAATAGAAGAAAATGTATCTTGTAATTTCAACATAGTCTTCATTATTGCTTATGATTGAATAAAACCCACTTATAAGGGTGCAATAAAAAGTATTTATTAAAAATATAAATGATTCAGTCATGACAAATTTAAGTATATTCACACAAATGGCACATGTAGGATTTTTGAGATACCATGCAAAGAACCAA
Organism: Micromys minutus; assembly: GCF_963924665.1. NCBI lineage: Eukaryota > Metazoa > Chordata > Mammalia > Rodentia > Muridae > Micromys > Micromys minutus. Next base: position 28,128,519 of record NC_137977.1, on the reverse strand, counting down.
TCTGTGAGTTATAGGAATAGAATAAAGAGAAGTCCAGGTCCAAGGCATAAGAAAAAAACACAACAAAATAACAGAAGAAAAGATTTTGAATGTAGAGAAACTAGTGCCTATACAGGAACAAAAGACAAACAGAAATTCCAGTAGTTTTAGAAAATAAACTCTCCACAACACAAAGAAAGATGTAATATACAGAATAATGATAGGAGATTGGAGACTACAAAGGAGAAGGCCATATTATACACACAGTAATATTCACTGGAATGACTGTTTCATCCTGAAAACATTGAAAGACAGAAGGTTTAGAAGAAAGATATTTCAAGTTCTGAAAGCACACAGGTATCAATCAAAATACTATAATTTGGCAAACCTTTCATAATTTAAAGAGAAAGAAAAACTAAAGAAATTATTGCTACCAAGTCAGTCTCAAAGAGAACACTAAAAGAAATGCTTTGGAGAGAAAGCAGAGGTCAACATGTCCAAGATAACCAGAATAAGAAACAATTCTTAGACACTTGTTATGTTAGTACAGATATGAAAATAAACATTGCAAGTCCAACAGATTTATAATAAAAATATAATTTGTAATTAATTACTTCTCATATTAATGCTCTTAATTCTTCAATCAAAAAAAAAAAACAAGCTATCTAATTGGATTACAAAATAGAATCCAACTTATGTTTTCTACTAGAAATGCACCTCACCACCAAAGATAGACATTACCGCAAAATAAAATGATGAAAAAACTATTTCAAGTAAATGGGAAAATAAAACATGCAAACACTCTAGTATAATATCTGACAAAATAGACAGTAAGTTAGAACTAATTAAAAGATATTAAAAAAAAAAAAAAAACTCATTTCATCCAGATCCAAAGAGTCCTCAAAAAACTAAAAATAGATCTATTATATGATCCAAATGTTCTTCCTGGTCATTTTCTGTATCCTACTGTTACGGTTTGCATATGCTTGGTGCAGGAAGTGGCACTAGTAGAAGGTATGGCCTTGTTGGAGGAAGTGTGTCACTCTGGAGGTGGGATTGGAGACACTCCTCGTAGCTGCCTGAGGCTGATAACTCTGTTCCTGGTTTCCTTCAGATGAAGATGTAGAACTCTCAGCTTCTCTTGCACCAAGCCTGCCTGGATGCTGCCATGCTCTCACCTTGATGACAATGAACTGATCCTCTGTCCCTGTAAGCCAGCCCCAATTAAATGTTGTCCTTATAAGACTTGCCTTGGTTATGGTGTCTATTCACAACAATATAACCCTAACTAAGACACCTACTACAGAGATATTTTCACATTCTTGTTTATCACTTCTCTATTCACAATACCTAGAGAATGAAGTCAGTCTAGGTGCTTGCCAAGAGATGAGTAAATAATGAAAATATAATATATATTTCAGCTGCAACTGAATATGATAAAAATTTATAGGAAAATAAATATAATTGAAAAATATTATACTGAATGAGTAACCTAGAACAAGTAAAACAAATTTATATTTCCTTTCTCATATGTATAATTTAAATTATAGAAATGAACAAATCCATATTACCCATCACTCCTTAGTACATTATCAGAAATTAGCTGGAATTCAACAAATGAATCAATAATCATATAATTACAAATGACTGAATAAAAGAAAACATATAGGTTATTATGAAAAACAGGTAAAAATCAAGAAACTTCACAAAGTAGTTAGGGAATGTTTCAGCCTTGGGATGAGTACACACATACACTGTCTTCACTTTAGATGGGTTTTGTTGGCATAAAAAAGGAAATAATTGTCAAGCAATGTATAAAGTATTATATGGCTCTAAAAGCCCTTTCAAGTTTTTAAAGATCAAATGGGCCATAAATAGCCACGAAATTTGAGAAATAAAAATTAATTAGGTTGATTTATGTTCATATATTGAATTTTTCTACCCTCAGGCTGAAAATAGACCCTCATTTGAGGACCCATTGAATATTTGTGAAACAATGACCTTCTATTATTCCTGATGTATAATCTAGGCGAATAAATCAAGACACAGGAAAGGCAACATTATATCCTGCATTTTCTGTGATCACTGGTATAAAGTTACAAATCAATATACTTGACAAACCATCCAAATCACTTGGTAATTAGAATGAAATGACCATATTTACTGAGTGCTTACTATATACTTCATGCTTGGAATATGCTGTGATTTTTTTCTTCATCAGCTCAGACTTCTGCTCAATGTCTTTATCATCCTTGCCCCTTCATAGGTGTTGAGGTTTAAGATAGGAGAGATCATAGAGCATGTTCTAGTTATATATCTAGAACCTTCTCTGTGAAGAAATTTAACCTAACAGACTAGTTATTCTCTATCTCTCCTTTCTCTCTTCTCTCTTCTCTCACTCTTTCTCTCTTCTCTCTCTCTCTCTCTCTCTCTCTCTCTCTCTCTCTCTCTCTCTCTCTCTCTCTCTCTCTCACCATGTGTTTGTGTGTGTGTGCACATGTGTACCTGAGTGTGCACACGTGCATGTATGTGTGTGTATGTGTGTGTGTGTGTGTGTGTATGTGTGTGTGTGTGTGTGTGTGTGTAGAGGAGCTGTGGGTGTTTCCTCTGCTCTTCAACCTCCTTCAATTAGTTTTGGTTCAAAGAAAGAATGAAAATGCAGCAAAGTTACAAAGAGAAAACAATGTTGTGAAGAAAAATGATTTTAACAAGCAGAGGAAAAGAACATTTGATGTGAAGTCGTGTCTCCAAAAAATGTCAGAAAATACACCCATGAAGTCTCATCAGTATGACTACCTAAACATTAAAATCAAGATAATCATCTGCAATTTTATTCAGTATACAGTGGAGCAAGTGTGTGTATACTGCATTAGTACTGTATGAGGATCTGTGGAAACATACATGGCAGATAGCACTGAAAATGGATTTTGCCCTCTTAATTCAGAACCTAGCATATTTGTCTAAAGTGTCCTCAAAAGCCCCTTATCCAAAGACAAGCTGACTGACTCCTCCAAACTATAACAGAGAAAATAGGCTAACAACCAGCCAAGAGTAAATGTGTTGTGGTCTTGGCAACAACCAATGGATAGACTGTTTCCAACAAGATCTCTATATTAAATGAAAAACAACAGCAAAAACAAAAACAAAAAACATCTAATAGGATGTTTATTCATGGGGAAAAAACAGAGAGGACCATTTGCCTAAAGTCTCTGAATAGCATCTTTAGCATATTTCAATATGGCTTCCTTATTTGGTTACCCTAGATGTTATTGATATAATGATATTTTTGCCCTGTATCTACTGCCTCTCTATTTGCTACTAGAATGTATTTTGAAACAGAAACAGGGCTATTGCAGATCATTCTGTGCACTATACAACAAACAGAAAGTTTTTCAGCTTTTAGCTTGTCTTGAATACCTATGGGGTATGACTGAAGGCTTCCAAAGCCTCAGCGTTTGATAATATATATCTAGGTGATATTAATGTATTTTGTTGTACTATTCATTCGTTTTGGTGACTGTGGAAAATATCTCAAAATTCCTTGTAATCCTGGTGAGTCACGTGTCTTCCTGTTAGGAGAGGTCACTGAGACTCAACCAGGTGGAATCTAAAAGGGCCCAATCTATAAAAATGAAAGGGTCTACACAGTGGACATTCTCACTGGCACTTCCAAGTAAAATCATAGTTAAACAAAACCTTTGACTTATTCTTAAAAACTGGGACAACCCATCTTCACAGACTAAAAGGCCATGGTTCATTTATTCATTTTGGCCACCTTATGGTATTAAATAAGCAACAGGAAAGGATAACCAATGACTAATGATATGTATGGGATTTATTTTGTCATTGTGGTTTGTTTGACAGTTCAGGTTCACATTCTTCACTCTTCAGACATTAGACTTTATACAAGATGTTATTCATACAACTATTTCTTTCTAATGATTTTTTCCTAGTAAAGAAGATATACCTGGGCATCTTGACCTTGACTCATTTCAACCTTGTATATCCCTATCTACAGCCAAGACAAATAGCCCTTTATCTCCTGCTGTAGAAGCTCCTTTATCTCCTGCTGTAGAAGCCATCCCTGAGGGATTTACATTTTTATTCTAGTCACATAACAGCTCAAAAGGCTTGGAACAGGTCCTTGGTTTGTCACCCTGAGTTCAGCTTTGGTGGCAATGTGAAATAGAGGAGGACCAAAGATTGCATGCTCTTATGAGCACATCAAGAAATGCAAATTGACTTTCATTGAACATTTATCCTAAATAGTTTTAAATAATTTTATGTGTTTCTGTATGTGCTAATGTGCATGTTTAGTGCTCAGTGTAAGGCTAGAATGGGGTGTCAGAGCCCTAAAACTTGTTGTAAGCTGCTATGTTGCTGCTGGGAGTCCTGCTCCTATGTAAGAAGTAGTCAGTGTTCTTATGAGCCATCCCTCCAGCCCTCATTTTGGGCATTTTAAGTATAGCCCATTTTAACTTTTCCTAGTTCCTTACCTAGAGCTTGGAATGTTCATAGCTTACACTTCTACTTCTCCCTTTCATCTATCTCTATCTGCGAAACAATCAAGGCCTTCCATCTCCAGACACAACTGGATGTTTTTCAACTACCCAATGCTTTGGATGGGCCAACTAGATGGTTACCCAATGCCAGAACCAATGTTCTTATCCAGCTCTAAGGGGACAGATCAATCTTCACTCTGATTGTTGGGTAACCTGACCACTCTAGTTGGGAAAATTAGAATATATAAAAACTGGAAAGTGAGCTCAGGGCAGGAAACTCAAAAACAACAGTTCTTAAAATTTTCTTGCTTCTTTGATCAGAAATTTCAGAAGAGGGCTTTGATTTTCTTATTTCCTAATTCATAAATACCTCTGCCAAAGGTCTATACATAAGGCAGAGCATAAAAACTTCAGATCAACCGTTGGTCCATTCTGGTTAACAATTTAAAATGGCATCTCTACATTTCCATGATGAAAATAGGTGATATGTTTTTCCAAATTTCAGCCTATCTCCTAAATGATCTCAGGATGACCTCAAAACTCAAAAAGATAATGACACACTAAGTATAAGCCCATTAAAGAAAGTGTGTTTCTTTCTGCTCTAGAGGACAAAATATCTGTTCTGGGTTTAAGTTTTATATTCCAGTTCTGCAGAATCAATGGCTAAGCTAAAGAAACATCCCTTGGGAAGTTAGGATTATACCTAGGAAGGCAGGTTCATATTAAGCCATACTCAAGAGAAATGTGAAATAGTTATTAATTTAACAAGAAATATAATTGTACTTCCAAGAATTCTAATCCATTGGACAGTAACTTACATGGTCATTAAGCTTTTTTAAAATTTTGTTTTATTTAATTTCCTTCTGTTTTTATTTTTTTTATAAATTGAACAACTTTATTTAAAAAACAAAGATAGATGTACAGATTTTAAGCATTTTTCATAAAAGTATATGAATACATTTTTTTCACTACTTGATTTTTTCAAAGGTTTGATAGTATGCATTAAAATCTTACCAGTTACAATGAGCATACAGTACATGTAAAACAAGATGTAACCTGGAAATAGTCAAAGTTTTCTTGGTGTGTAAAGATTAAGCATAATAGTTTTTCTCTTTTTTTTCTTTCTTTTTTTTTTTTTTTTGGCCTTTGTTTTTTCTTGAACTTAATATAGTCTGTGAGCAGTTTCTGGGGTGTTCAGAGCTTTCTGGGTTTAGTATCCAATTATCCGTGATTGCATATTATGTCTGCTCTTTTGTGACTGGGTTATCTCATTCAGGATGATATTCTCTAGATGCATCCATTTTCTTAAGAATTTCATAAAGAAAAAATTTCATTTTTTCTGATAGCTGAGTAGTACTCCATTGTGTAAATATACTACATTTTTTGTACCCATTCATCTACTGAAGGACATCTGGGTTCTGTCCTGCTTCTGGCTATTATAAATAGGGCTGCGAAGAACATTGTGGTGCATGTACCTTTGTTGTATGTTGGAGTTTCTCTGGGGTATATGCTTAGAATTGGAATAACTGGGTCTTCAGGTAGTACTATGTCCAATTTTCTGAGAAATTGCCAGAATGATTTCCAGAGTGGTTGTACCAGTTTACAACCCCATCAACAGTGGAGAAGTGTTCCTCACCAGGATCTGCTTTCATCTGAATTTTTGATCTTAGACATTCTCTTTGGTGTGAGGTAGAATCTCAGGTTTGTTTTGATTTGCATTTCCCTGATGGCTAAGGATGTTGAGCACTTCCTTAGATGCTTCTCGGCTATTCGATATCCCTTAACTGAGACCTTTTTCTTTAGCTCTGTATCCCATTTTTTAATAGGGTTGTTTGGTTTTCCGGTTCCTAACTTCTTGAGTTCTTTGTGTTCCTTGGATATTAGGCCTCTATCAGATGTGGGGTTGGTGATGATCTTTTCCCAATCTGTTGGCTGCTGTTTTGTTTTCTTGACAAAGTCCTTTGCCTTACAAAAATTATGCAATCTCATTAAGTCCCATTTGTCAATATTTGACCTTAGAGCACGAGCCATTGGTGTTCTGTTCAGGAAATTTTCTCCTGTGCCTATATGTTCTAAGGTTTTTACTATTTTCTTTTCTAGTAATTTTAGTGTACTTGGTTTAATGTGGAGATCTTTGATCCACTTGCACTTGAGCTTTGTACAAGGAGATAAAAAAGGGTCTATTTTCATTCTTCTGCATGTTGAGTGCTAGTTGGACCAACACTATTTGTGGAAGAGTCTGTCCTTTTTCCATTGAAGGTTTACAGCCTGTTTGTCAAAACTCAAGTCACCATATATGTGAGGGCTCATTTCTGGATCTTCTATTCTATTCCAGTGATCCATGTGCCTATCTCTGTACCAGTAACATGTAGTTTTTAGCACAATTGATTGTAATATAGCTGGAGGTCAGGGATAGTGATTCCCACAGATGTTTTCTTGTTGTTGAGGATGGATTTCGCTGTTCTAGGTCTTTTGTTATTCCAAATAAAATTGCACATTGCTCTTTCCAACTCAGTGAAGAACTGGGTTGGAATTTTGATGGGGATTGCATTGAATCTGTAGATTGCTTTTGGTAAGATGGCCATTTTTACAATGTTGATCCTTCCAATCCATGAGCATGGGAGATCTTTGCATTTTCTGAGATCTTTCTTGATTTCCCTCTTTAGAGATTTGAAGTTCTTGTCATACAGGTCCTTCACTTGCTTAGTTAGAATCTCACCAAGGTATTTTATATTTTTGGGGCTATTGTGAAGGGTATCTTTTCCCTAATTTCTTTCCCTGCATGTTTGTCCTTTGAGTAGAGAAAGGCTAGTGATTTGTTTGAGTTAATTTTATATCCAGCCACTTTGCTGAACTTCTTTATCAGCTGTAGAAGTTCTCTGGTGGAATTTTTGGGGTCACTTATATACACTATAATGTCATCTGCAAACAGTGATATTTTTACTTCTTCCTTTCCTATTTGTATCCCTTTGATTTCATTTTGCTGTCTAATTGCTTTGGCTAGAACTTCCAGTACTATGTTGAATAGGTATGGGGAGAGTGGGCAGCCTGTGGAGTCCGTGATTTATATGGGATTGCTTCAAATTTCTCCCTATTATGTTTGATGTTGGCTATTGATTTGCTGTATATTGCTTTTATTATGTTAAGGTATGTGCCTTGGATACTTGTACTTTCCAAGACTTTTAACAGGAAAGGGTGTTGAATTTTGTTAAATGCTTTCTCAGCATGAAGTGAGAGGACCATGTGGATTTCTTCTTTGAGTTTTTTTATATGGTGGATTATGTTAATAGATTCCCATATATTAAACCATCCCTGCATCCCGGGAATGAAGTACTTCATCATGGTGAATGATCATTTTGATGTGTTCTTGGATTCGGTTTGCAAGGATTTTGTTGAATATTTTTGCATCTATGTTCATAAGTGAGATTGGTCTGAAGTTCTCTTTCCTTGTAGGGTCTTTGTGTGGTTTAGGAATGAGGATTATTGTGTCCTAGAAAAATGAGTTAGGTAGAGTTCCATCTGATTCTATTTTGTGGAATAGTTTGGAGAGTATTTGTATTAGATCATCAATAATATCTGATAGAATTCTGCACTGAACCCATCTGGACCTGGTCTTTTTTTGGTTTGGAGGCTTTTGATGACTGCTTCTATTTCTTTAGGTGTTATGGGATTATTTAGATGGTTTACCTGGTCCTGGTTTAACTTTAGTTTCTGGTATCTTTCTAGGAATTCATCCATTTCCTCCAGATTTTTCAGCTAGGTTGAGTATAGGCTGTTGTAGTAGGATCTGATGATTTCACGAATTTCCTCAGTTTCAGTTTTTATGTCTCTACTTTCCTTTCTGATTTTGGTGATTTGGATAATCTCTCTTTTCCCTCTTGTTAGTCTGACTAAGTGTTTATCAATCTTGTTAATTTTCTAAAAGAACCAGCTCTTGGTTTTGTTGATTTTTTGAATGTTTTTTTTATGTTTGTTTTTATTTGGTCAATTTCTGCTATGAGTTTTATTATTTCTTTCCATCTACTCTTCTTGGGTGTATCTGCTTCCTTTTGTTATAGAGCTTTCAACTGTGCTATCAAATTGCTAGTGTATACTCTTTCCACTTTCGTTTTGGGAGCACTCAGAGCTATCAGTTTTCCTCTCAGTACTGCTTTCATTGCATCCCATAGGTTTGTGCATGTTTTATTTTCATTTTCATTAAATTCTAGAAAATCATTAATTTCTTTTTTTACTTCTTTTTGACCATGCCATCGGTTAATAGAGCATTGTTTAGTTTCTATGTGTATATGGGCTTTTTGTTGTCTTTGTTATTTTTAAAGACCAGCCTTAGATCATGGTGATCTGGTAGGATCCGATAGGATCTGAAATGGGAGCATTTCCATTTTTGATACCTATTGAGACTTGTTTTTTGACCGATTATATGGTCAATTTTGGAGAATGTGTTGTGAGGTGCTGAGAAGAAGCTGTATTCTTTTGTTTTAGGATGATATGTCCTGTAGATGTCTATTAATTCCAACTGGTTCATAACCTCTGCTAATTTCACTGTGTCCTTTTGCAGTTTCTGTTTCCATAATCTGTCCACTGATGAGAGTGTGGTGTTGAGGTCTCTTACTATTATTGTATGGGGTGCATTGTATTTTTTGAGCTTTGTAGGATTTGTTTTATGAATGTGGGTACTCTTGTTTTTGGAGCATTTATGTTCAGAATTCAGAGTTCCTCCTGACAAACTTTCCTTGTAATGTGTATAAAGTTTCCCTCCTTATTTTTTTTGATAACTTTTGGTTGAAAATCTACTTTATTCAATATTAGAATGGCCACTCCAACTTGCTTCTTGGGGCTGTTTGCTTGGAAGGTGTTTTTCCAACCATTTACTCTGAGATAATGTCTGTCTTTGTCACTGAGATGAGTTTCCTGTACACAGCAAAATGCTGATTTCTTTTTATATATCCAGTCTGATAGCTTATATCTTTTTATTGGGGAATTGAATCCATTTATGTTAACAGATATTAAGGAATAGTGGTTGCTGTTTCCTGCTATTTTTGCTTTTCGAGGTAGAATTGTGCCTTTGTGTCTTTCTTCTTTTGGTTTTCTTGCTTAGGTATTTTCTTGTTTTTACTAGGATGTAGTTTCCCTCCTTGTATTGTGTTTTCCACCCATAATTCGTTTTAGTGCTGCGTTTGTGGTCAGATATTGTGTAAATTTAGTTTTGTCTTGGAATATCTTGGTCTCTCCATCTATAGTGATTGAGAGTTTTGCTGCGTATAGTAGCCTGGGCTGACACTTGTGTTCTCTTAAGGTCTGCATAATGTCTGTAAAAGATCTTCTATCTTTCATAGTCTCTGTTGAGATTTCGTGTATGATTCTGATTGGTCTGCCTTTATATATACATGACCTTTTTCCCTTACTGCTTTTAGAATTCTTTCTCTGCTTTGGGCACATGGCTATTTGTTTTGACTATTATGTGTCAGAAGAAATATTTGCAGTGCAGTCACACTAGACCTGTGTCCCTGGATCTCAGCTGTTCCTGGTCAACCATTAAGCTTTTAAAGTCAATTCACTTCTGAATTACTTAGACAATATAAATAATTTTTTTCTTCTCTTTTTTCTGTACATTTTTAATTTTTTATTTATAAATATAATAGTATTTGTAAAAATATTTCATTTGCTCTTTGTGAATGTCCTACTCACATCTCTCTCTCCTCCATTCTTCCATCTTTCCTTGTATCCTCCCTGTCAACAGAGAGAAATTTTTTTTTATTTTAGAAGCCCACACTGTGTCCCACTGTATACTCTTTGGTCCATAATTTTTGTTTGCAAAATATTCATTTCAATGTGTCATTGTTCTGGTATGATGACTCTGCTCTGCTGTAGATACTGAAACTTTACTGGCACTTCTCTTTAATACCATGTCATTGTCCTGTGTCATGGAGATTCTGTAGTTTCATCGCCTTCATGCACTCAGCAATTTGTCAATGGCGTAGATGGTGGGCTGCGTCAATACAAAGCCGTGGACCTGGGTCTGCAAGTTAGGTGAGCTTGCTGTCTCTTTCCCTTTTAGGAACTCTGGGCCAGTTCCCTAGCAAGTCCCATAACCAGGTCCAGTTCTACCCTGTTACCCAGGTGAGGTACAGTGCTTGCTTTCTTTAGTCTTGAAGCTCGATTGGGACATGGCAGTTCCCCCACTCTCATGAACCCATAATGAGCTATTTTGCCTACCATACATGACTAGGGACAAAGGAGGAGAGTAAGGTATTTATTCCTGCTCTACGCTACCACCGAGCAGACAAGAGGCAGGGACAGCTCCAAGCTCTCCATTTCTCAAGCCACTGGGGCCAGGTCAACTGCAACTCTCACATCCAGGGCTGGCTCTACTGTGCTGCCCAAGTGAAGTACAGAGCACACTCTCCTTAGTGCCGCAGATAGTAAGGAGCAGGGACAGCCCTCCTACTCTCATGACCCCAGCGCAAGCTCTTTCACCTGCTATAGGTGGCAAAGGTCAAGAATAGGAGAAGGCATTTCTCCCTCACCCACACTGCCACATGACAGACAGCTTTTTGAAGCCAGCTTCCTAATGCTCACATCTAGGATGGCTCACATGTGCCCCTGCAATCAGAGCTAGCTCTAATATATGCACCAGGTGAGGTGCAAGTCCTGCTCTTTCAAGTGCTGCAGCAGATGAAAGGCAGAGACAGCTCTTCTGCTACTATGGCCCAGATGGTGCGAGCTCTCCTGCCTGCTTCTGATGGCAAGGTCAAGAAAGAGAGAAGGGGATCTCTCCTTCCCTGATACCACTGCACAGCTGAGAAGAGGCAGGGCTGTTTCTCCCTTGATTATGCCCTTGGGGCCTGCTCACCAACTGGAAATCCTCCTCTCCCCAGGGCTGCATCAGAGCCAGATCTGTTCTGGTACTGTTAGGGCCAGTTCTTCTGCCTGCATTAGGTGAAGAGGGGTGTAATAGGGTGCATCCTTTTCTTGCCCATGTCATAGCACTGCAGGAGACTTCTCTCATGGGCTTGCCCTAAGAACCAGCTTGCTTGTGCTTCTGTACCAGGGTCAATTCCTTTGTGCTGTCCAGGTGAGGTGCAAGGTCCATTTTCCTGAGTGCAGCAGTGTCTCATGGACAGGACCAATTTGCCTGCTTTCATGAGACCAGGGCCAGCTCTTTCTCCTAATTCAGGCTGAAGGGGCAGAAGGGTATCTCTTACTTCTCCATGGCTCTGCATGGGAGATGGGTGGTAGGTCCAGTTCTTCCTATGCTCTTGTCCTCGGAGCGGCAATGTGGAAGATCTGCTCTTCCTAGTTCTACAGCTGGTTATAAGCAGGGTCATCATTCTTGTTCTCATGCTTTCAGAGACGTGGGTCCAGTTCTGCACATCCCCAGACACCAACATGTCAACCGGAAGAAGCCCAGAGTAGAGACATCTACCGGGAGGTAAGCACTTTGTCTAAAGCTTCCTTCTCCACCATGTGCAGCCAGTACCATGGCCTGACCTCCATGCCTGTTTAACTCAAATGACTGCCCCTCCCCTTCTCTCCTCCGTTTTCATCCTCTGGGAAGATGAAAGTCACAGCCTGCCTGCCCTAGTGTGTTTTTCACTTAATGCCTCATAAATGTGCCCTTCACTTTTGATTGGGCTCCTTTCTAAATTCTTCTCTTAACAAGACTAAGCAACTCACTCAGGAACTCCCATTTCCCCCAATATCAATCTTTCCATAATTCAGAACAAGGAGAGAGTAGCTAACAGAGTTGAGTAATATTTCTGGGACGCTATGCAAATATTTTTATCTGATACAAACATATCATAAGATATTATTTATTTATTACAGATGTCCAAGATTTCTCCCAGTTTCACTTTTTTAACACACACACACACACACACACACACACAAAATTCTAATGATAAAAGAATGAATCAACTCTTAGTATTTCATTTTGATGAGGCTTGCTGGTTTGCAGCTTTGAAATTAATTATAACCCACAAAACAGAGCACTTACCAATCTGAAGTTTCTGGTAACTTGTCTCATTGCAATATTTATTGTGTATTCTGAAATGTACTTCTTCATTTTTAGAAATGTTTATCCAAATAGGGTCCATTTCTACTTCCAGCCCTTCTTTAGCCTGCCTTTCTTATGATTACTATTATGCTTGGCTAAGAAACTTGTGGCCACAAATCTCAAAGAATATGTATGTGCCTTGGATGCCTCTACTTTCTACTCCAATGTCTACTCCATCTGATGATAAATGTGATAGCAATATCTTCATTTATCCTGTCTTGACATATTTCTTCTCTTTGAAATATAACCTGCAAGTATGTTCTTAAATATTTCTCTTTATGTGGGCAAAAAACACTCTGGCCTTTAAGGTACATGGCAAAATTTCAGCAGTCTTGAAATGTTTAATATACTATCTGGTTAATTATTAATGTAAGAATTGTAACATGGGCCCACCATATTTCTCTGTCCACAAGGATTTTTCTCTAAACTCTGAAAATTAGAGAAAACATTTCATGACTGTCAAACTAAAATTAGGTATAAGAAATTAGCTTGCAGTTTGAAAATTGTGGGCTCAACTAGCATGGTGTAAATATTTAGAACCCCTTTCCAGAGGCATTGATGGAGATATCTCTCTGGCCCAGTGTGCACACCTTTAATCCAAGCATTCTTCAATGATCCCTTAACGTTCTAGAAAAACTGACATGCATATTTTCCTCACCAAACTGAAGTGGCTACAACTCAAACAAGACTTCCTTCCATCATTATCATGTGTTAAAACATAGTTCACCAGTATAATGAGGACTATGTAGAACCTAAGAGTAATAGGTTTTATTAGCATAATGACTTTTTAAAAGCCCTAAATCATATTACTGAGAAAACCACAACCATTTCAAGATGCATGTCTATATGTAGATAGGTAGATAGATAGATAGATAGATATGTATATATATATATATATATATATATATATATCATATGTATATACATTTAAATTAATCAAGAAAAATAAACCAAAAATCCTTTAGGCATATATTGATGAGAGAGGTTCATTTTCAAGATAATTACTTTTTATCATTTTAAATTTAAAAGCATGTATCAACCATAACATTAGAACAGTCACATACACTTTACATGTTTGAGAGAAAATATGATTTTGTGACCAAATAAACTAACTTTTATTATAGTATTTTTATGTTTCATAAGAAATTTGGTTGTGCTGATACCAAAGAAAAGTATTTTTATATAGAAAACAAAAATACTACAATAATATCAATAAAGTCAGTCATTTTAATGATTAATTGATCCCTTGGCGTATACAAAGTCCTTTGTATATTAGCATATCTAATCATAGGTACATTTTTTTAAGAAAAACACTATTACTATCATTTTTATCTTGCCCAGGGGATACCTAAGATATTTGTCACATACTCTTGTATGCCATATTATGTCACATGACCCCTATACTCTCACAGCAGTGCCGTGGTGAACTGATCAAGCAGAAGCAGAGATGGTTGTGAGAAGTGAAACTCACATATTTCACACATCTTTCCAATAAATTCAGTGAATCTGCCCAAGAGAAGTCATCAGAGTGAAGATAAATTGCTTAATAGAGATGAGATGAGGGCTCTTTGTTCAGGTCTGCAGTGCTCACACTATGGAAAGGGCCAATAAGACTTCAGAAAAGTATGCCTTGCTTACTGAGGAGGTCTCAGAACTCTGCTTGAATCATGCTTCTGTTTCACTGTCTTTGGGAGAAATAATAATTTGTTCCATTTAGCTATTTAAAAAGAACAATGTGTCTTTAAACTGTTGTAGATGTGTGTGTGTTTGTGTGTGTGTGTGTGTGTGTGTGTGTGTGTGGTGTGTATGCATGCATGTCTATTTCCTATAGTGTATATGTGGAAGTCAGAGGAAAACTTGTGGGAGTATTTCCTTTCATCATGTGGGATCTGAGGATGGAATTCAGATTGTAATCTTGGAGGAAATCACCCTAACTCAGTAAAACAATTCTCTAACACTTACATAAAACAGAAATAGGTATTGTATGCGGTTATCATATCTTTAGGTTGTGTCTAGTAAGAAAGCAAATATTTAAACTACTATGTTCACCCTTTTGATAATGTTTCTTGAATATTAACGAGGTTTTACACACTCACACATAAACACACATATATACATACATTTTACATATGTAAATATATACGCGTGTGTGTGTGTGTGTATGTGGTGTGTGGTAAGTATGTATGTATCACCAGATATATAATCTATATTAGGAACATGGTCGAGGACTCTTAAGACAATATTTCTCTTGAATTGCATTACATTTAACAGTGTAAAGACTTGTTTCAAGGACCAGGTATGTTTGCAATGGCAGCTGTAGCACTTTTGGCTGATTTTACGTCTTATTTTTTGAAACAGAAGATTGCAACTGGGTGCTCTAAAATGAAATGTAGCTCCTAAAACTATTTCTGATGTGAGAAAGTATGTGGGTATGTCTGTATGCAGTGTGTGGTACATAAGCATGACCGTGGTGATACAGAAGAGTGGGTATATGTGTAACTGCACAAATCATGTGCAAATATGAATATTCAAAGTCATATTTCTGAAAGTTTCTGTACCAGAAGATTTCCTGAAGATGGACAATTAATTATTCTTTAGGTATACAATTAAAAACAGCAATAAAAGAAAAACACCAACAAATAACTCTTTCTTTTCAAAGCAGAGACTTGTTTACTTTTGAAGGCAAGAGTTTGCTCTAAAGAATAAAAGTCTTCCAATATTTTTAACAACAGTAATCAATAAAGCAAAAGCTGTCTCTCTTTACCATGTTAGCCAATAAAACAGTTCAAGTTACATTTCTCAAGGCAGATGGCTTGCCAGTATCAGCCTCCAACCCCAGCTTGTTCCTGACAAAGATTATGGATACGGAATTAGATTTCATCAAGTGTCTCATACTTGAATTTGGGGGTTTTGTGGTTGTAGAAGAATAAATGATACAATACCTCTCTAACACATCATATTGTTTACCAAATAAAACAATTTTAAGGAAAGAAGAAACAAGAATGGAAGGAAGGAATGAACGAATGAACGAAAGAAGGGAGGGAGGTTTTTGGCTCTCCATTTGAAGGTGTATTCTTGCATGGCAGTTGAAGTGTGGCAGTGAAAGCAAGCAATGGGTAGCCATGTGTGTTCTCAAAAAGTGGAGAGGTGGATGATGGGATTCAGCCTTCATTCTTTGTTTTTATTCAGCCCAGAACCGGAGCCCATAGATGGAGAGAAGTACATTTAAAGATCTTTTCTCCTTAGTTAAGCCTGTCTGACAACACCCTCACAGTCACACCCAGGGTTTGTATTGTAGGTGCTTCTAGATCCTGTTAAGCTGATGATCACGATTTCCAATCACACATGCCTTTTCTTCAGATCTTAACACTTTCTAGGAGTAAACGTCTTGGCTTCCATCTGCCAGCCAGAGGATTATTTTACATCTCTACCCTTTGTACCTTCTTTGTGGAGAAACTTTCTAAAGAAGAGGACAAAGAAAATATGATTTAAATTCAGCTGTTTCTGTGGAAAGATTTGTGGCATGAGAGGCTTTTCAAAAGAAGCATTCTGAGAGCAGAGGTAATTACATCTTCCAGTCTTGTTCAAAGTAGCCACTTCTCAGTACAATGGCAATTCAATTGGTAGGAGGTAACATTATTTACCTAGAAGGAACACAAAATATCTGCTGTAGAACAAAGTATCTGCTATGGATTATACACACTGCTAGGACATTCACTGCTCATGATTAGTTATAGTTATTCCTGAAATCTGAACAAAGCTTCTCTTAGTCCTGAAGGTTGGCTTAGCCGCACTGGTCAGCTCTGATATGGAAACTTCTTTTTCTGGAGATAGCAGATGGAACTGGAATGAGTGATCTGAGGTTCAATCTAGGATGTAGTTCTTTATGCAGAGGCCTGGTGTTCATTGTCCTATGCTGTCTTCTTTTCACACAAGCTCTTTCTCTACTGACCTTGCCTTAGAGATTTAGCTTCTGACTCATTGGTAATCCTAAGATGATGATATTTTCCTTTTTTCTGTTTTATTGAAAAATACATTTTTTCTTCTTGAAGTATTTTTATTTTTTTAATTGGATATTTTATTTATTTACATTTCAATTGATATTCGTTTTTCCAGGTTTTCCCTCTGCAAACCCCATCCCATTCCTGCTTACCCTGCTTCTATGAAGATACACTCCCACCCACCCACCTACCTACCCACAAGCTCTCCTGCCAAACTGCCTTAGCCTTCCTCTACACTAAGGTGTCAAGCCAGATAAGACCCCTTCAGCTCCTTCAGTCATGCCCCTAACTCCTCCATCAGGGTCCCTGTGATCAGTCCAATGGTTGGTGTCCAGCATCCACATCTGTATTGGTCAGGATCAGGCATGGCTTCTCAGGAGACAGTTGTCAGAAGTCAGCAAGCACTTCTTGGCATCAGCAATAGGGCCTGGCTTTGGTGTATGCATGTGGGATGGATGTCCAGATGGAGCAGTTTCTGGATGGCCTTTCCTTCGGTCTCTGCTCCACTCTTTATTTCTGTATTTCCTTTAGACAGGAGCAATTCTGGGTTAATTTTTTAGAGATGGATGTGTGGCCCCATACCTCAACCAGGGGGCCATGTCTAACCTCTGGATATGGTTTAAACAGGTTCTCCCTTTCCTTTGTGGGGTATTTCAGCTAATATAATCCCTGTGGGGCCCTGGAAGACTCTTGCTTTACTTGTACCTAGGACTTTCTAGTTGTTACCCCTAGTTCCCTATCCCCCATTGCTGCAAAACTCTGTTCAATATCCTGATCCTGTGAATATCTCCTTCCATAAATTCTGCTGCTCCTTTCCCCTTCCCTTTCTCTATTCCTTTCAACTCCCACCCACCCTCTACTTCCACTGATAATTTTGTTTTCCCTTCAAAGTATAACTGAAACACCCATTCTTTGGTCTTCCTTTCCCTTGAGCTTCATGTGGTGCATGAGTTGTATCATGGGTAGCCCAAGATTTTTGCCTAATATCCACTTATCAGTGAGTACATACTTTGTGTGTTCTTCTGTGACTGAGTTACCTAACTCAGGATATTTTCTAGATCCATCCATTGCCTGTGAATTTTATAAAATTATTGTTTTTAATAGCTGAGTAATATTTCTTTTTATAAATGTATGACATTTTCTGTATCCATTCTTCTGTTATGGGACATCTGAATTCTTTCCAGCTTCTGGCTGTTATAAATATGGACTGTATAAGCATAGTGGAACATGTGTCCTTATTACATGTTGGAGCATCTCTTGGGTATATGCCCAGGGGTGGTATAGCTGAGTCCTCAGGTAATATTATATCCAATTTTCTGAAGAAAGATTTCTAGAGTGGTTGTACCAGCTTACAACCCCACCAACAGTGGAGAAGTGTTCCTCTTTTACCCCATTCTTGACACCATCTGCTGTCACCAATTTATTGTTCTTAGCCATTCTGATTAGTGTAAGGTGAAATTTCAGGGGCATTTTAATTTGCTTTCCCTGATGACTAATAATATTGAACATTTGTTTAGGTGCTTCTTGGCCTAAACAAAAAGTTTCCTCAGTTGAAAATCCTCTATTTAGCTCTGTTCCTCATTTTTACTAGGGTTATTTGGTTTTCTGGAGTCTAACTTTTTGAGTTCTTTGAATATATTGGATATTAGCCCTCTTGTGAATGTTATTTATAATTTAAATTTTATCTTCTTTTCCTGGTTTTCTCTCCAAACACCCCTATTCATACTGTGCTCTCTCCCTGCCTCCACAGGGGTATTCACCATCCATCCTACCCCCTCCTGCTCCACCACCCTAGTATTCCACTAGGCTGGAGCATCAAGCCTACACAGAACCAAGGGCTTCCTCTCCCATGGATGCCAGACAAGGCCATTTATATAATATATTCTGATTATTGTTTTCTCTCCCTCACCCCCAGACTCATCCAACTCAACGCCTGCTTTGTTCTTTAGAACACAAACAGGTAAGTAATCCAACAAATTAACAAAACAGATTTGAAGAACACAAAACCAGCAAAACATACAGAGAGAAAAGCAAACCAAGGGTTATGAACTCAAGATGCACACATGTGCAGAGACACATGAACAAACAGAAAAGCAATAAACACAGAATTTATTAAGCATGGTGTTAAGCATCAAAGTAAACAAATGCCTAGACAAAACTTACAACACAAAATCTTCAAGTATTTTCCTGAGCTTGTTTTGAGTTAACCATTTACTGCTGGGCATGAAACCTCCTTTAACTGTGGTTTTCATACCTAGTGGAAGTATATTCTTTTTATAGAAAACTATCTTTTCCTTTGTGAGCAGTTGTCAACTGGAGATAGTTTATAGGCTAAGGATGGACAGTCTTATATACTTCCTCCTTTCAGTGCTGGGAACTCATGTTAGAGTTATTTAGGCCTTCTCTATGCTGCCACACCTCTCTGAGTTCATCTGTGTGCCAGTCATTTTGTGACTAGAAGGTGTAGAATGATGTCATTATCCAGCTAGGTGGGTTTAGCCTATCATTGAATGAGAAGGAAGTGTAGGCAGGGAGAATGTCTAGGAAGGAGGGAGGAAGAAAGAAAGCTAGGAGAATCAGGAGAACTGAAGGAAGAGGTAGGGGGAAAGAGCTAGAAGCCAGCATGGTGGCAGATGCAAATATTCTCTGCACATAATTACAGGTTTTTATGAGTATTGTGGTATATTCATTAATGCAGCAGCTCAATTGGATGAAAAGTAAGTATAGTGTTGGGATGTATAAAGCCCGATGTGGAATTGAGATGTGTGTGTATGTATGAGTGTGTGTGCCAGGAATGATAACAACCCACCAAGGGAAAGTGGGTGAAAACAGCAAGCTGGGACACCCAGGTCAGAAGCAGGCAGAACTGATCGAGCAGACTGCCTGGGTCAAAGGAATCCGAGGTCTGAGAGTTCTTGAGGGCAGTGTGGAACCCCATGCGTGGAACCATTGAGATAAAGATACCACACAGTGCCATGTGGCTCCTCCATCCTATTCTTCTGCCTTCTTTCCCATAAGATTCCCTAAGATCTGGGGGAAAGAATTTCATATCATGTTCAATTTTCACATGCATAATGAATATAAAATGGTGGTCGACTTAAAAGGAATACCCAGAATTGGATCAGAATCACTTTGGCTGTAATCTATTGGTCATAGCATTAAGTGGCATTCATTTTTCTCCTGAAGAAGAAATAGCTAGTTCCATACTGCAGTATGTGTATGGCGATTTGTGTGTGTGTGTGTGTACATACTATGTTTCCAGAAAATATGGTAGATTGTCTATAATAATATCATAGGCATGGACAGCATGAGAACTGTTACATATTTACATTTTATATTGTATTTATAATTCCATAAGGGATAAATAGCATTCCCTTTCTATCTCTGCCATACTTTCTCATTTTCTTTTCATAGGAAGTTTAACTTCTGTAAATTCTTAGGTTTTAGTTACATTCCAATTACTGGATGTAGGTAATAGTTTCTTCATGTCCTCGTCATCCTTGGAAATTAAAGTTTTATAGATATGATGGAGGAGGAACAGCCCAGAAGTAATGTGACATGTTGCTGACCATACCGGTAATTGGTAACTGGGGCCATGTTAATGCTAAGAATCAACTTTTATTTTTTATTTGTTCATGTCACTGACACTGCCGAGAAAATTGTGGGCTCGGGGTTTGGTCGAGCCTTGTCCTTGATATAGAGCAATTACATATACATGTTAAAGTCCTAATTTCTTTTACATCAGTATATAATCTTATTTTGAGACTGAGTTACTGCATATTCAATTAAAGTGAGGTTAATAGGTGGACCTTAATATGATTGGTATCAGTTTTTAAAAGGTAGAAATAATACAGACACGAATATATAAAGAGTCTAAATAAAATACAGGGTAAACACGGGCCTCTATAAACCAGAGAGTGAATTAGATCCTTCACCTCTCAGGCACCTAAACAGAGCCAAACTTTGTTTAAAATTTATTTTTATTTTTTATTGGGTATATTTAATTTACATTTCAAATGTTATCTCATTTCCCAGTTTCCCCTCCAAAAAAACCCCTATTCCCTCTCCCTCCCCCTGCTTCTATGAAGGTGCTCTTCCACTGATCCACCAACCCACCCTCTCAACTTCCCTACCCTGGCATTCCCCTATAATGGGGCATCGAGCCTTGGTAGGACTAAGGACTTGTCCTCCCATTGATGCCCAGCAAGGCCATCCTCTGTTACATATGCAGCTGGAGCCATGGGTCCCTCCATGTGTGCTCTTTGGATAGTGATTTAGTCCCTTGAAGCTCTGATTGGTTCATATTGTTCTTATGGGGTTGTAACACCTTCAGCTCCTTCATTTTTTCTCTGACTTTGCTATTGGAAACCCTATTTTCAGTTCAATGATTGGCTGTGAGCATTCACCTAGTATTTATGATTTCAGTGCAGGCATCTAGTTTCTAAAATTGCAAAGGAACTACTTTGTGTGACTTAAGGTATTGGTTTTAGAAGCTGGCAAGCAGGTATGTTGTCAGGGACCATTGACAGCATGGAGAGTTACTGAACAAAGCGGTGTCTGGGAGAAAAAAAAGGAACTACCAGAAATCAAATCCAGGATTCAAGATGATGACCTGTGTTCTACTTCATACAACTTTTCCAGTCTGTTTATCTCCAGGTTCTGCTTTCTCTCTTTCTTTGTTTATATTCTCTGGTTAGCTCATCTTCTACAGAGCACATATCTAGTCTTTTATTTTACATATCAATCTAATCATCTACTCCAGGTTTTCCTTTTGGTAATCTTAAGAATCATCATCCATTGACCCCAGCCCTTTGTTTCTTAGGATATAGCAATCCTTCCATTTTCTCCTTAACATTTCAAAAGAATTCAGAGAGGATCCGCCTTTGTTAAGCACAGATGATAAACTAGTTGGGTGGGGCCCTGCCCTAAATTACCATTTCCATCATCTCTTGGGCCAGGACTCAAAGTGCCCCAAGCTGACCTTGAACTCAGGAATCTATACTTGTATCTACCAGTCTTTGTATATTTGAAACAAAGTGGCTTATAGTGTAACTACCTCTGTTTCTTTAGATTTGTGAAGCCCATCATAATTCATATTGCATCTTTATATTTTTGCATGGGTGAGAAATTATAGATTTCTGAACTCATGTATTTAGAGCTCTTTCCCAAAGCCTTAAATGTTGTCCTGGAGGTCCCATTGTTTACCGCTTTACTGAGACATAGTCACACCCTCTACTCCAGTATTTGTGCTTTCTGATTATCATGGAGTCCTCAACTGCTAATGACTCCAGAAAATATGTACATTATCGTACAAAAAAAGCCTTCCTTATAGCCTCAGCAACCATTGACACTTGTGGACCTCACACTGGGCACTGTCTAAGAAACATTAAGCCTGTCATTCTAACCCAACAAAGGACATGCCAGGCTTTGCAATATGGCTTAGATACTATAAAATTACTAGAGTGGCCATTTTCATAAGGCAAATGGGCCAGACAATGACTAGATGATTATAAACAATATGTGTATTATATTGCTTATTTTTCTACTATAATAAAATATTAAAGTCTGTTTAAAGAAGAGGAATTTATGGATTGTGTTTACAAAGGGATAAGAGTTTATGGCAGGGTAGAAGCATGCCCACAATCTGCAGTCATGGCAGGACTTGATTGCAGGTGTGAAGTAGAGAAAGTACACTAAAAAAAGCCATATAAATTCATTAAATACTTCCTCCATTAAGGCCACACTCCCTAAGTCTCAGAAAGCACTACTTCCAGGTAGAGAGTAAATGTTCAAATACCTAAGCTGAGGGGTGTCTTTCACGCAAACTGCCACACGTACAGTATACTATAAGTTATAAAATCTTAACGGGAACGAATGATATCTATGAGAGAAGGGCCAGAGAATCTGTTCTCAGAGGCAAGTGGAGGGTTCAGAAGTTTTCATGAAGGAGTAAGCAGTGTTTGAGATGAGAGATGGAAAAAGATAAGGGGGAACTTCTAATAAACCTCTAGATACACATGTCCTAAGAAGTGATGTTGTGTGAAATATAGTGAAAACAAGCCCAGAAGATTCTGCCCAGAGCAAAAGCATGATGCACAGTCACAAAAGAACACACTTGGTATGCAGTCACTGATAATTGGATATTAGCCCCAGAAAGCTCTTAATACCCAAGAACAACTCCCAGACCTTATGAAGCTCAAAGAAGAAGGAAGCCCAAGATGTGGAAACCTCAGTACTTCTTAGCAAAACAAAAATATAAGAAAAAGAAAAAAAAATCATGTATTCATCATATACTATTATGTAAGAAATTTTGTGAGCTATAATAATATTTTATAAAATAAATTACTAGAAAAAAAAGAAGTGCTTGGAGTTGCAGTGTGAGTTTAGCCCAAAGAATAAGAGAAAGAATGGGAATAAAATGGAGCTGGTAAAGTTAGCAGAAGGCTCTATGCCCTGCAGGCCTTGTTAAGACATTCTTTAGCATAATAAATCAATAAAAAGCCATTAAAGAATTGTAAGTTGAATATAGCAAGAGCATATTTAAATCTAAAACTTCACACCCACTCTTTCAGGATGGCTAATGGGAAGAAAGCATGCTGCCAGGGAAGTCAGCCAGGATGTTTCTATTGGAAGGGACACCAGGGGAATTCCAAAGAGCTAGAAAGCATGTGCGGAAATGGACATCTTTAGACACTGATGGACAAATGACGAAGACTTGCTGATGGCAGAAGTCAGAGATGACACGGGTCAGTCAGTACTTTTCCACATTCAGTCAGAGAAATTAAGAGCCATTTGAGTCTCCTACTATT